>NW_028262364.1:1175000-1383081 GCF_047370975.1 Nipponia nippon
CAGCAGAAGGTGCCCCCCTTGCTAAAGCCCCTGCTGACAATCCAGACAAGGAGCCCCGGACACCCAGAAGATGATGCCAGGCTGAATGACGGAGATTGTGGCCATTGCGCTGAGAGGGGCTGAGCAAGCCCCGCTCTTCCTGCAAAGGGTGTCAGCCCTTTGCAAGGGGCCAGCCTGTGCTCTCTGAAAGCATGGCCAATGCCTCTCGTTCCCTTCCTCCCCTTTCTCCTTTCCCTTCTTTTCCTGTGTTGTTTTCTGCTCCCCTGGACCATGAGGCCCACCAAAGCCAGCCTGGGGGGACCTGCCTGCCCCTCTCCCTCTGTGGGGCACTGACTTTTGCCTGCCCGTCCTTTCACTGTGGCCTCCTCTCGGAGACATCTTGTTTCCCTCTTTAGACTCATTAAACTCTGCTGCATCCCAGCCTCTGGCTCTGTGTGCTCGTTTCCTCTCTGGATGCTCCTTAAAGCTGTCCAGCGAGAAAGGAGATATGCTGGGAGGGAACAAATGGCTGAGCAAGTGGACCCTTTCTCATTCCTAGAGGAATGCGAGGGCAGGACACACCATCTGTGCGCCTCCTTCAGTCCCTGTCCCTTGGAGCTGAGGACGACATCTCTGGCTACTCCACAGTCACTGACCATCAGCCCTTCCCTTGCTGCATCTCTGCCCAGAAATATTCCCCTTGGCCTCAGAGCACGCCCTACAGATGGTGGTCCCAACTTGGGCTGTCTTCATGGGAGCACCCCAGTGCTGCAGGAGGCCCTGGGAGGTCAGCAGCCCCACAGGCACTCAAGGCAGTTCCTCTTGCTCTGGATGGAGCTGTGCTGGGCGAGAAGGCTCAGAGAGAAGACGGCCGTGAAGGATGGAAGGAGGGGAGGGGAGGAGAAATCACCTTGGCTAGAGCCCAGAGCCTCCTCCTCCTCACCTTCCCACCCCTCTCCAGAAGGACGGGGCATGGCAGCCATCCAAGAGCAATGACAGCTAAGGCAAGTCCCCTGTTCTTCTGCCACACCCATACAGTGCCCCGTGCAGCCCAGCGGCTGGTTACACAGATTTGCAGGGCTGAGGTGTCGCACAGATTGCACATCCCCAACTGCCGGCAGACACAGCAGCTCCACGACAGAAAGCTTATTCGCATGGGCCTGCAAGATGACACAGAAGAGCGACGGACAGTTCCTCCCATGGTACTCTAGAGAGAGTACTGATCAGAACAGCCCACGCTCTCTCGTTGCAGCTGATGGCAGGTGCAATCCCATCCTGGGGTGCAGGGGAAGAACAGTTGCATGGCAGGAGCTCTCTCGCCACCTTCTCCTTTTCCCTGGGGCCACTAACCCCAGCCCCTCACAGAAAGAGGATCTTTGCCTGCAGGTCTCTGGCTGCATAGGGGAAACAGGGCTGCCAGGGGAGCACTGAGGCCCCTTTCCCCAGAGCTCCGCCTTGCACAGAAGGGCCTCCTGCCAGGACGACAAGAGAGGAGAAGGGTACTGTGCCCCTCCTCCTACCTCCCACCTCTCCTGAAGCCTACAGCTCATGGGCAACAGCCTGTGGTGCTCGAACCTCTAGAAAGCTGGGACTACAAAGGCAGCTGAGATCTTCTGCACTGACCTGTCTCTGAAACATTGAGAGTGGATGGGCCAGAAAAGAGAGGCAATGAGGGATGGGTGGTTGGGGAAAGAAAAGCTGTAAACCTGCCACTAGTGCAACTTCCCTCCTTCATTCATGGCTCTTCTATGTCCTCCAGCCCCAAGCTGCGTGGTGGGATGCGGGATGGGGGTCGTGGTCAGTACGCAACAGTTCCTTTCTGCCACTGTTTCCTCCTCAGGCTTCTCCTCTGCTCCAGCACGAGCCCTTCCCATAGGCTGCAGCCTGTCAAGACTGGCTCCAGTGTGGGTCCTGTCCGTGGGCCAGAGTTCCCACCAGAAGCCTGCTTCAGCATGGGCTCTGCACAGGCCACAGTTCCTGCAGGACATGATATCCACCTGATCTGGTGTGGGATCCTCCATGGGCTGCAGTGGGGAGATCTGCTCCACTGTGGTCTCTCACACGGGCTGCCTGGGAATCTCTGCACTGTCGCCTGCAGCACCTCCTCAACCTCTTTTTTCTCTGGCCTTGGTGGTTGCAGGATTGTTTCTCACACTTGTTTTTAGTTCATCCCTCACTTCCTGTGCTCCATTTTGCCCTTTCTCAAACGTGTTTTCATGGAGCCACTCCCAGCATTGCTAAGAGGCTCAGCGTCGGGCAGCAGGGAATCTGCTTTGGAGCTGGCTGGAACTGGCTCTGTCAGACGTGGGGGCAGCCCCTGGATTCTTCTCGCAGGGACCACCCCTGCAACCTTCCTGCCAAAGCCTTGCCACGTAAGCCAAATAGAGTGGGTCCAACAGAGTATGAGGCACAATTAGATGAATAAAAATTTCAACAGAAAAGAAGCAGTCCAGGCTCCATTAAGGGAGGGATGTTACTTTGAAAACTCTTAAGAAAAATGGTATTACTAGTCACGCTTAGAGATTTGGAATAAATGCTCCAAAAATACAGCCATCTAATGTCCTTGGTAGATCCTTTCGGAAGTGGAGCAGATGGAGCTAATTATGGTGATTTCCTTAATGTTATTAACATCAGATCTTAACTGCAGTATTTCACAGCAGTTTCTCAGCCTGCCCCGCCAGTTAGTAGGCTAGGAGTGCACAAGAAGTTGGGAGGGGACACAGCTGGGACAGCTGACCCCAACTGACCAAAGCAATATTCCATACTCTATAATGTCATGCTACACAATAAAACTGGGGGGGAGTGAAGTTGGCAGAGGCTGCCGTTGCTCGGGGACTGGCTCAGCATCCGTGGGTTGGTAGTGAGCAATTGTTTTCTTTTGCATCACTTGATTTTCTTGGTTCTATTTTCCTTTCTTTTTGTTGTTTTGTTTTTCCTTGCAATTGTTTTCTAACTATTAAACTGTCTTTATCTCAACCCATGAAGTCACCCACGTGTCAGGGTCCAAACTGAGACCAGTGGGGTCCATGTCCACACAGAGGCACAGATGTGCCACTGCTAGACATGTAACTCGGGTTGGGGCCAAGCATTAGAACTTAAGCTGAAAAGCTGCTCCCATGGGAAGGGGAGTTGGCTCGCAATGAAGCCTCCCAGCAGCACCATCTGGCAATGATCTCAGCAAGGCCAACAAAGGGAAGGGGGCAGCCCTCAGCTATGCTACCTCTAAGTTGGGTCGGTCCAACTATCCTACCACTCACAGCAGAGCAACATCAGGACCCTGGTACCTTTAGTCCAATACCATCTGGTGTGAGGTCTCGGCCCCTGCCTCACTCAGCACCAGGCAGATGAGCTGCACAAGTGCATCTGCCATTGGCATGTACACGAGGAGCCTGTGTGCTACCCCAGTCACCAGCAACACAGCATCATAAGGGAATCGATTCAGGGACAGCGGCCTGCGAAGGCGGGCAGGCTTTCTTGGCCTTTCTCCCTGTACATAAAGCAAGAAAGGGAGGGCAAAGGAGGCAGAGACTGCATTTCGGTTCTCTGAGCAGCTCTCTGCCAGGCCAAAGGCACCACCACGCCGCTGTAGATTCCTTTCCAGCTACCATTCTGCTATGACCTGCACATGCCCTCACGATGAGGGTCCCACAAGCACACACTGGCGCACGTGTTCTCATGCATGCCTGCATGGAACCATGCAAAAATCTATGCGCTCACGTAAAGCCAGGAAAACGTCAGCAAGTGTGGGCTCTGCTGAGGACATGCTGGGGACCACCTGTGACATGACCTCTTCAATGGCGGTCCTTGGGCATCTGGAGGAGAAGTATGAGAGCGGTGCCCATTTCCTGACAACTTTGCCACAAACAAGCCCACAGGAATGACCCAGGTGCACACATCACCTGCCTGCAGGGGATGCCACCAGCACTTGATCTGACCCTTCTGCCTGCGCCGACGTGTTCCTGCCCCGGAAATCCTCAGGCCTCTCATCCCAACACTTACAGAAGCCTTCATATGGGAAATGACGTGGCATAAGCCAGGAAACAAAAAGGCAGCAGTGCAGGAAACCAGGACACGGCCCATCCCATTAGCTGGGATGGTTTGCATTTGACATGAGCTTGTCAGAAAATTAGTACTTCCACAAAGGGTGCCTCTGGGCCTGAGGCAGTGCAGGGCTACTATAAAAGGCAGGCCAACTCTCTGCTCTCTCATCCACTGCTCTCGCCTCCTTCTCCTTGGCAATCAGGTGAGTGTGAAGACTCTTCTCCTTCATGTTTAGGTCTTTCTTCGATGTATGTCTCAGCTGATGTGGGCTGCCCTAGCCCAAGGCTGGGAGCTGCGTCTCATGGGAGAGGGAAGGAGAGAGAAGGTCTTCCTTCCGCAGAGAGAGGCTGGGACTTAGTTGAGGTGGCTCCTGGGCCTTGAGCTGGGTAGTGTGTGCTGGGCCATGAGGTGCCTTGGCTCCATTGTGGTTGGATGCAGTGCTGCTCCTCATGTTTCCCTGTGCTCTGCTTCCCCCTGCCCTCTCTTCCAGGTGCACCTCTGTCCCAGAGACATGTCCTGCCAGCCCTGCTGCTCGCCCTGCGGCCCGACCCCGTTGGCCAACAGCTGCAATGAGCCCTGTGTCAGGCAGTGCCAGAACTCCACCGTTGTCATCGAGCCCTCTCCCGTGGTGGTGACCCTGCCCGGCCCCATCCTCAGCTCCTTCCCACAGAACACCGTTGTGGGATCCTCCACCTCCGCTGCCGTTGGCAGCATCCTCAGCTGTGATGGAGTGCCCATCACCTCTGGGTGCTGTGACCTCTCCTGCATTACCAGCCGCTACTGTGGCAACAGATGTCAGCCCTGCTGAAGCTGCTGGCAACGGCCCCAAGCAAGAACCTCCAAGACCTCACAACATGGTGCTGGACAGGAGCTAGAACTTTGGGCCATTGTGTTTAGAGCTTCGGGCCATTGTATTTAGAGCTTCTTGCCATTGTTTCCTTCTTCCATTCTCCCCTCTCTCTTTCTTTCCTTTGCTGTCGCTGTCTCCCAATGCCAGCCTAGCAGAGACCTCTTGGCCTCCCTCCCTCTGCAGGGCAGGGAGACAGACACCTTGCAGGAGCTCCACCGCATCTTAGTGGTTGCCCCTGGTGCTCCCTGGGAGCCACCTCCTTTTCTTCTTTAGACTCATTAAAGTTGTGCTGCATCCACGCCTAGGCCTCCAAGTCCTCCTTCCTCCTGAGGCAACTCTTCCAATCTGCTCAGGGAAAGAGATGTTTTTTTGGAGAGAATAAGGCTGGGCACAAAAGAGGACCCTCCTCATTCCCAGAGGAAGGAGGGCATTACTCACCGCACTGGGTTTTATTTTGTGCTCTGTTGCTTGGAGCTGAGGAAGACATTCCTAGTCTTTCCACAGCCAATGGCCTTTCCACAGCCCATGGCCATCAGTCCTTCCAGCCTTGCTGCATCTCTTTCCAGATGGGCCTGGAGCACTGGGACCTGTAGCACATTCTGTTAATTGGGAACCCAACGCTTGAATGAGGAGCCCATGCCTGCGGGAAGCCAATGGATGAGAAGCTAGGAGGGGTCACAGCCAGGACAGCTGACCCAGACTGGTCAAAGGGCTATTCCATACCGTATGATGTCATGCTCAATATATAACTGGGGTGAGTTGGCCACGGGGGGGGAAGCGATTGCTGCTCGGGAATGGGCTGGGCATCAGTCAGTGGGGGGTGAGCAATTGTGTCGTGTATCACTTGCTTTGTATTTTATTATTGTATTATATTATTATTATTATTATTACCACTACTACTCCTACTACCATTCTATTTCATTTTACTTCAATTATTAAACTGCTCTTATCTCAACCCATGAATTTTCTGACTTTCACCCTTCCAATTCTCTCCCCCACCCCACTGGGGGGGGAGTGAGCAAGCGGCTGTGTGGTGCATAGTTGCTGGCTGGGGTTAAACCACGACAGTCCTTTTTGGCACCCAACGTGGGGCGAAGGGTTTGAGATAATAACAGATTAATCAGAGTGTATTAAGGAATTTGTATCTGTTAACAGTTACTGGTCATAATATTGATTCATCTGCTCTCGGTATTAGTCTACCTGATCTGCACCATGCTCTTGTGTTTGCAGTATATGTTAAAGATTGGTGTTGGGTGTTGCAGTTTGCTGTGCTCTGCTGTGATTACTGATGTTTTGCCTGGGAGATTTGTTATTAAAACACTGACCTGGAGCGCTATCTGGTATTTGGGTTCTGTAGTGAAGCCATTACTGTACTTTGGGTACCACCTCATGGAGACAATTAGCAATTATACCTCTTCCTCTGAGAGGCTTTTTATGGAGGAAATACAGAATGGCACCTTCACTGCCTTCTTCTATGATGTTTCCTCCTTCATTACAACAACTTTTTTGTATCTTGAACATCCTTGGGTAGTTAAGATACATCTATTGGTATTTCTTGGGTATATTGTTTCGGATTTTTCTAGAGTTAATAAGTATTTTAAGAATATCATCCAGAGATCTGCCCCAAGGCTGGATAGTTATGAGTGGCAGGGTGTGTGGGAGAGTATGGGCAAAAGCCTAGGATGGTGGGCCCCTCCAGATTTTTGGAATTTCACCCCTGAACAAGCGCGGAATCCTGAAAACTTAGTAGAACATTTGGAAAAAGTATGCTGTGATCCTGACAATTCTAGGGAGACACAAATCACTGCAATGTGCTGGGGCCAGGCCCATTCCTACCGAGCCATATTAAACACTATTCAGAACCCTCAAGGGGAAGAGAAGGTCTCTGGATCGGACAAGAAAACGACTGGCGCTGCAGCTATGCCAGCCCCGGCAACAGACACTGCGGCTACGCCGGGCCCTGTGACCAGCACTGCCGATACACCAGCCCCTGTAACAGGTGCTGTGGCTACACCAGAGAACCAACCCGTGCCAGTATCAGTTGCCCCTATACAGAAGAAAAAATACACAAGAAAATCAACTCGTTTAGTAAGGGCTGATGGTGAACCAGGGGAATCACAAGAACAGGAGGAGGAAGAGGCAGAACTCACAAATGAGATGGTAACAACCCGATCTCTGTCCCTGAGTGAGCTACGAGATATGCGAAAAGATTTTAGTCGTCATCCAGGCGAGCACATCATCACTTGGCTGCTCCGATGCTGGGATAACGGGGCTAGCAGCCTGGAATTAGAGAGTAAGTAAGCCAAGCAGCTGGGATCCCTTTCTAGGGAAGGGGGCATTGAAAAAGCGATTGGAAAAGGGGCTTGTACAGGAGATCCAGTTTTTAGGAACAAAATGGCAAGATGGACGTCGTCAGATCCCAATGGATGTGATCAACAAAATAACACGCCATGTCTCCACCAACCAGCAAAAAGGAAACACGAGCTTTCTTGGGCATTGTGGGCTTTTGGAGAATGCATCCTCCAAATTACAGTCTGATCACAAGCCCTGTCTATCAAGTGACCCAGAAGAATCATAGAATCATAGAATCGTCAAGGTTGGAAAAGACCCTTAAGATCATCGAGTCCAACCGTTAACCTAGCACTGCCAAGTCCATCTATACCATGTCCTCGAGCACCACATCTATCCGTTCTTTAAATACCTCTCGGGAAGGGGACTCAACCGCTTCCCTGGGTAGCCTGTTCCAATGCTTGACCACCCTTTCGGTGAAGAAGTTTCTCCTAATATCTAACCTCAACCTCCCCTGGCGCAGCTGGAGGCCGTTTCCTCTCGTCCTATCAGTTGTTACTAGGGAGAAGAGACCGACCCCCACCTCGCTACAACCTCCTCTCAGGTAGTTGTAGAGAGCAATAAGGTCTCCCCTCAGCCTCCTCTTCTCCAGACTAAACAACCCCAGTTCCCTCAGCCGCTCCTCCTAAGACTTGTGCTCTAGACCCTTCACCAGCTTCGTTGCCCTCCTCTGGACACGCTCCAGCACCTCGATGTCCTTCTTCTAGTGAGGAGCCCAAAACTGAACCCAGTACTCGAGGTGTGGCCTCACCAATGCCGAGTACAGGGGCACTGTCACCTCCCTGGTCCTGCTGGTCACACTCTTCCTGATACAAGCCAGGATGCCATTGGCCCTCTTGGCCACCTGAGCACACTGCTGGCTCATGTTCGGGTGGCTGTCAACCAACACCCCCAGGTCCTTTTCTGCCAGGCAGCTCTCCAGCCACTCCTCCCCCAGCCTGTAGCGTTGCATGGGGTTGTTGTGAAGAAATATTTCAAATGGGGCCCTGAGCAACGACAAGCCTTTGAACAAATTAACCAGGAGGTAGTTCATGCAGCAGCCCTTGGGTCAGTCTGGGCAGGACAAGATGTAAAAAATGTGCTCTATAACGCAGCCGCGGAGAATGGCCCTTTCTGGAGCCTCTGGCAGAAAGCACCAGGGGGGACTCGAGGTCGACCCCTAGGGTTCTGGAGGTGGGGATACAGAGGATCCGAGGCCCACTATACTCCAAATGAAAAAGAGACACTGGCAGCATATGAAGACGTTTGAGCTGCTTTGGAAGTGGTTGGTAGTGAAGCACAGCTCCTCCTGACACCCCGACTGCTGGTGCTGGGCTGCATGTTCAAAGGGAGGATCCCCTCTACACATCATGCAACTGATGCTACATGGAGGAAGTGGGTCACGCTAATCACGCAACGGGCTCCAATAGGAAACCCCAGTCACCCAGGAATCTTGGAAGTGATCACGGACTGGCCAGAAGGCAAAGAGTTCGGAATATCGCCAGAGGAGGAGGTGACACGTGCTGAGGAGGCCCCACTGTATAATAAACTACCAGAAAATGAGAAGCAATATGCCCTGTTCACTGATGGGTCCTGCTGTCTTGCGGGGAAGCATCGGAGGTGGAAAGCTGCTCTGTGGAGTCCTGTACGAGAAGTTGCAGAAAGTGCTGAAGGAGAAGGTGAATTGAGTCAGTTTGCAGAGGTGAAAGCCATCCAGCTGGCTTTAGATATTGCTGACTGAGAAATACGGCTGATGCTGTATCTCTGTACTGGCTCATGGATGGTAGCACATGCCCTGTTGGGGTGGTTGCAGCAATGGAAGCAGAGCACCCAGCAGTGCAGAGGCAAACCCATCTGGGCTGCCGCATTGTGGCAAGCTATTGCTGCCCGGATAGAGAACCTGGTTGTAAAAGTACATCACGTAGATGCTCACGTACCCAAGAGTTGGGCCACAGGAGAACGTCAAAACAACCAGCAGGTGGATCAGGCTGCTAGGATTGAAGTGGCTCAGGTGGATCTGGACTGGCAACATAGGGGTGAATTACTTCTAGCTCGGCAGGCCCACGAGACCTCAGGCCATCAAGGAAGAGATGAAACATATAGATGGGCTATATGTGACCGATGGGTGGACTTGGCCATGGACACTCTTGCACAGGTTATCCATGAATGCGAAACATGCACTTGCAATCAAGCAAGCCAAGCGATTAAAGCCTCTGTGGCATGGAGGACGATGGCTGAACTATAAATCCGGGGAGGCCTGGCAGATCGATTATATCACATGCCCACAAACCTGCCAAGGCAAGCGCCATGTGCTTACAACGGTGGAAGCAACCACCGGATGGCTGGAAACACATCCCGTGCCCCGTGCCGCTGCCCGGAACGCTCTCCTGGGTCTTGAAAAGCAAGTCCTATGGCGACGTGGCACCCCAGAAAGAATTGAGCCAGATAACGGGACTCAATTCTGAAACAGCCTCATAGACACCTGGGCCAAAGAGCACGGCAGTGAGCGGGTATATCACATCCCCTACCACACATCAGCCTCCAGGAAAATCAAACGATACAATGGACTGTTAAAGACTATACTGAGAGCAATGGGTGGTGGGACATTCAAACATTGGGATGCACATTTAGCATAGGCCGCGTCGTTAGTCAACAGTAGGGGATCTGCCAATCGAGCTGGCCCTGCCCCATCAAAGCTTTTACGTACTGTAGAGGGGGATAAAGTCCCTGTAGTGCACATAAAAAATACGATGGGGAAGACAGTCTGGGTTACTCCCGCCTCAGGCAAATGTAAACCCATTTGTGGGATTGCTTTTGCTCAAGGACCTGGGTGCAGTTGGTGGGTGATGCGGGAGGATGGGCAAGACCAATGTGTACCTCAAGGGGATTTGGGTTTGGGTGCAAATAGCCGACAAACTGAATTGCGTAATGTTAGTTGCTATATAATACTGTATGTCATCACGTCTATGATCACTATGTGCCATATCAACGGTATACAGTAAGAATCGCCCAAATTAATGAAGAATGAACATTAAGGAAACTGAACAAAGTGCAGTGGTGATGGAACCAGAACTGACTTCAGCATTCAACAATCCAACACCACACACCATCTCTCCTGCTCTGAAAGACTGTTATGACAGATGAAGCCCAAAGTCATGGACTAAATGAATTCAACAAACATTTTAGAGGGATAGCCTATAGACTAGGGAAATTATATCTATATGTGTGTGTATATATATATATAAAACATATCAAAAGACTGGAAAAGTGATAGTGATTAACTGGAATGTATTTGAAAGTGTAAGACCTGGGCATGACGTATATGGTATGGAATAAGGGGTGGATACTGTCCTGGTTTCAGCTGGGATAGAGTTAATTTTCTTCTTAGTAGCTGGTATAGTGCTGTGTTTTGGATTTAGGATGAGAATAATGTTGATAACACACTGATGTGTTAGTTGTTGCTAAGCAGTGCTTACACCACTCAAGGACTTTTCAGCTTCCCATGCTCTGCCCGGTGCACAAGAAGCTGGGAGGGGGCACAGGCAGGACAGCTGACCCAGACTGGCCAAAGGGCTATTCCATACCGTATGACGTCATGCTCAGTATATAACTGGGGCGAGTTGGCCGGGGGGGAAGCGATTGCTGCTTGGGAATGGGCTGGGCATCAGTCAGTGGGGGGTGAGCAATTGTGTCGTGTATCACTTGCTTTGTATATTATTATTGTATTATATTATTATTATTACTACTACTACTACTACCATTCTATTTCATTTTACTTCAATTGTTAAACTGCTCTTATCTCAACCCATGAGTTTTCTGACTTCACCCTTCCAATTCTCTCCCCCACCCCACTGGGGGGGAGTGTGCGAGCAGCTGTGTGGTGCATAGTTGCTGGCTGGGGTTAAACGACAACAATGAGGTCAGCAGCCTCTCTGTCTGTTGGGGAAGGGCTCTCCTCTAGCTCTAGATGGAGTTGTGCTGGGGGAGCAAACTTTCATAGGCAATGTCTCCTAAGGTCATAAAAGGAACTCCTGAAGGCACTGCTGGGCTCAAAATAACATCTCAGGCACACAGTGCCCTATGAACCATGTCAGGTTCCACTCATGCTCCACCTACTGACAGTATCGGGCAGAGGCACCATATTTGACCATCTGTCTGGGCACTGGGCACCTTCTTGCTGGGCACAGAAACCAAGGCTTCACTTCCTGCTTTATGAGACCTGCTGCCCCGGCACTGGGGTCAGTTGCCAGCACCCAGGCATCTCCAGTTTCTCCTTACTGTGCGAATGACCCCCACGGGCAGCCCCACAGGTCGAGAATCAGTCCTGCCCTGGGGACATGGTTTTACAGGACTGGCTTCAACCCAAGTGTAGCACAAACACTGGGGCAGGAGCTTGCCCATACTCAGCTTCCCTGGCTCCCCAAGTGCTCTGAGGCAGGGCCAGCCTAAGCTCTGCTTACATCACCACTGCTCCTCACATGCAGGCCAGGGTCTTCCCAGCACTGCAGTCCCTGGCAGCTGGAGATCTGTCATTGCCCCTTGTCTGCTCCATGTGGCTTTTTGTGATGAGAGAGCCTCTGTCCTAGCTGCCCTTTAAGTAGAGGACTACTGTGATAAGGTCGCCCTGAGACTTCTGTTCTCCAGGGAGAAAAGACTTAACTCCTTCAGTCTTTCCTTATAGAACAAGTTCTCCAGCCCTTTGGTCATCTTTGACATGTACAAGGTGGTGACAGCAGGTGGCAGATCAGAATCAGTGGAGGCCAAATCAGGGAACTCAGATCCCAGCAGTAGCAGCCCTCACCTCCAGCACATCAGTGACCAGGTGTTCCTAATCTAATCCATCCGATCATACCAGAGCAAGTACAATTTTCCTGAGGAAGTCTCAAATAGATGTGCAAGAGAAGAGGAAGAGTAACCACATCAACCATGTTTCTTCTGGGCAGCTTACAAAAATATACAGCTCATGCTTAACAATATTTATAGATGACTGCACAGTCAGTCAACCTAATCTTAGAAGCACAATAAAGTGCAACATTATCAATATTCTACCATACAAAGAACAGAGATTCAGACAGATTATTGGATATTTTGAAAAATCTCATCCTCTCACATAGGAAGAAGTTCCAGATGACTACTACAAGCATGGTCCTGATGGCAAGCACATCTACCAGTTTGTTCAGACACTTTTCAGTGCTGCACGGCTGACAGCTGAATATGCAATTTGGTTTATTTGGAAAGGCTTTTAACCTATGCAGAGACTGACATATGCCCTAGCAACTGTAAACAGATAGTCCTAGGAGCTATAATGCTGGCTTCTAAAGTAGGGATGATCAGGCTCTGTGGAATGTGGATTATGGCCAAACATTGAAGGACTTATTGAAGGACAATGAACTCAGTAATAGCCAGGAAGAAAGGGGAACATGACTGTGCCAGACAGCAGGCCACACAAATACTTTTCCTTATGATATGGAAGGTTGTCATAATTTTTGCCACAACAGTGGTGGTGTACCAGATCTCCACAAAGGAAATCTGATGAGGAAGAAATGCATCTGCAGGTGCTTATTACTCCACAGAGTGACAATGAAGAGGTCATTCCCCACCAGGGTTAGAAGATACATGCAGAAGATAATGGCACGTGGGGTCATGTGTCTACCTAGGGAGGTCAGGAAGACCAAGGGAATGAGACTGGTTACAGGTGTCTTGTTCTCCTTTGCCATGTCTCTGAAAATTACAAAGGAGGTTATCTCAAAGTAAAAAAAAATTCTGCCTGAAGGAAGGTCCTAACTAATAAAAATTTCAGCTACATATTGCAAATAATCACCTGCATGATCATCCTCACTAAGCCAATTCTATCCCCAGAATGCATTCTCTTAAAACAAAAGTGAACATAAATGGAATTTAAGGATGCTATAAAAATAACAAAGTGTGGTCATTTTTTTTCCAGTTCATCTACTCCTGATCTGCAGCTCTCAACAGCTGGAAGAATACATTGAGGGTTTTTTTTTGAAATGTGGTCCTTTTTGACGCAGAGGCATCTATTCTCCCTTGTATGATTTTATTCTTTCCAAGAATAATTGCAATTTTCCAGTTCTCAGAAAGGTATCAAATAGGAGTCCTGTTCTTTCCTGGCTGGGTTCCTGGTCCTGTCCTCCACCTTATTCTTGCTTATGTTTATGTTTCTCAAGGGCATCATATTGTCCTGTTGGAGTAGCTTTGTCATATCCTTTAGTGGGTTTGACCTTGGCTAGCTGTCAGATGCACACCACTCTTTCTCAATCCCCCTCCTCCACAAGACAGGGGGAGAAAACAAGGTGAAAAAACTCGTGGGTCAAGATAAAGACAGGAAGATCAAATACCAGTTACCCTCACAAGCAAAACAGACTCAATGTGGGGAAGATTAATGTAAATTATTACCAATTAAAAATAGAATATGATGGTGAGAAACAAAGACAAAAAAACCCCAACTAAAACCAGTTTAAGTATGCTTTTCAATGATACTTGACAATTTCTTTGACCTCCACCCTCAGCTCCAGGTAGTGACTTAAACACTTGTCACTCTCAGGCAATCACCATCTCCTAGGTGCAGAGGAGGAACTCCTGAAGGCACCGCTGAACTTGAAATAAGAGCTCAGGCATGCAGGATTCCATGGACCAGGCAATGCTCTCCTCACTCCCCTCCTGCCTGCATTTCTGGGAAGATTCACTGTCCATATTCATTATCCAGGAAGTGGGCACTTCTTGCTGTGCCCAGGCCAAGGCCTCACTTCTTCCTCTCTGAGACCCGCAAGCAGTGGCACTGGGTGATTCATCAGCACACCATCTCCTCACCCTGCCTTGGACAACAGAGCTTTGTTTCAGAGGGAATCTGTCCTCCAACAGACCTCACATACGGAGAGGATCTGCAGCAAAATAATGGAGGGCAGATCAGTGTCACCAAGGTAGGAGACCTCTCCTCATGCTAAGCTTTGCTGGCCAAAGTGCTAGGATGGGTGGAAGGAAGGCACAGCCCCTGAGTGTGTACTCAGGAACCCAGAAACCATCCAAGATGACAGAGAATTGGAAGTGGGATGTGATGTTCTCATAGAGGCTCCTTGGGTCCCTCACCCCACTGCAGGTGTCCTGGTCCCAACACACAAGGACCAGGCACTACACGCTGTTCTCTGGAGGCTCTGGGCAATGGGAAAGCAGGGAGCTGGGGCACAGCACAGCTCCCCTCTGGGGGCACCCTGGCAGGAGGTGACAGGCATTTTTGGACAGTGGGATCCACACTGAGCTGAGGTGCATGCTGAGACCAATGCTCCTGTTTGTATGTGAGAATGTCAGAAAACCACCTCCCAGCCCCAAGAGCAGAGCTCCTGGAAATGACTCAGTGGGGAAGGTGAAGGAAGAATTGAGGAAGAGAAAATACGTGTTCTTGTCTTGCCTGAAACACTCCTTCTCTGGTTCTGTCTGCTCTGGTAGTGAATCATTTTTGTCCCTCAGCCAACAGCCCACTGAACCTCTTCATGGAGGACACCCTGGGGGTGATCTTGCAGATGGCCGTGTGGATCCCCTGAGCTCTCCACAGACACAATGTGTATCCAGCTTTCCAGCTCTAAGTGTAGACAAGGAAGCACAGAAGATGTGAGCATGTTAACTGAGCAGGCTAATGCAGAACCTCTGTGTCCTGGTTTCAGCTGGGATAGAGTTAATTTTCTTCGGAGTGAATGAGCAGCTGTGTGGTGCTTAGCTGTTAGCTGGAGTTAAACCACGACACTCTGTCTGCACTTCTCAGTGACCATCCACCTTGCCTTCCCTCTCAGGCACAGGACATCTCTTTTCTTCAGGTGCCTTATTCTCTTTGCTTCTTTCTGGTTCTCCCAGTTCTGTCTCTCCTTCTCATACACACCAATTTGATACAGACTAAGCTCTGCCTGTCACTCCAGAAGGCTTCACTGCTAACACACACACTTTTACTCCCTCAGAAAGGAAAACTCAGCTAGAACTTATTTGTAGCCACCACGGTTGGTTTTGTCAGCTTCCTACACAGCTGCTCTCCAAGGTCAGCTCTTTTCTTCACCAAATGGGCTTAGCATGACACCGTGCACAGAGAGAGAAGCTCATTCCTAGAAATGGAGTGAACAGCTGTTTTCTGTCAGTAAAGTAGGGCACAGGGATTCCCCCTAGCAAAGCAGTGGTGATTCCCCTGGGATGAAGGAGAGACATGAAAAGCAACAGAATGGCTTGGGGCATGGGTGGGAATCCAGCTGAACAGAAAATCTTCCCCAGTCTCTGGCTGATGGTTTTTTTTCACATGCTGAGGGTTTGGCTGATGCCCAGGTGCATGGCTAGGAAGGGATTTTCCTTCCTCAGGCTATTTTGGCTAGGAGATAAGCCCACAAGAGTCCTCATGTCTCACAATAAGGGCTCCCTTCTGCAACAGTGTGCTTCAGAGGAGGCTGAGGGCAGAGCAGGACAAGCCAGTCAGATACGTCTTTTTAATACTCATTCCCATGCCGCAGTTAGTTTCAGCTCAGGGGGTTTGATGAAGCCTGGTGTGGTTCATGTGGCACCCCTCATTAGCTCTCGCTGAAGTCCAGGCACTCCTTGAACCTGGCAGTTTTATTGTACTATTTTGCTCTTTTCCCAAGACCCTGGATCTGAACTCAGACAAAAAAAGTCACACCAGCATGCTGTTAATGACATTTGTCTTTACTGAACAGGCTGTGGAGACAGAGACCCAGCCTCACCACAACCTCAACATGCCACCGCTGGACAAGCAGGTCTACAAGAAAACAGTGCTGGGGAGGGAAACACTCCACAGGGAACACACACACTCTTTCTGTGTGATGCTGCATGCTGTGGGTACCAATGTCGGCTCAGTGGAGAGACAAGTGGTGCTGCCCTGCAGCTTGGCATCCTGCACATGGAAAGGTACCTGAGAGTTCTCCACAGACAGCACAGAGGAGAACCTCTCTGAATCTACCCAAGGTTTGGATCTATCCATTCACAGCGGCATCTGAGAGGCCTGGGTCAGGAACTCCTCTTGCTCCAATCCCTGCTAGCCTGAAAGACACATCTCATCAAAGGCTGCAGTCCCACCAAGACTTCCAGAAAAAACAGGACTATATCATGCTTTCCCTTTCACAGGTTGCCCACAGAGTTCCAAGAAAGAGGGAGTACCTACTTGCAGGT
The DNA here is from genome assembly GCF_047370975.1 of Nipponia nippon. Lineage (NCBI taxonomy): Eukaryota > Metazoa > Chordata > Aves > Pelecaniformes > Threskiornithidae > Nipponia > Nipponia nippon. Next base: position 1,191,373 of record NW_028262364.1, read on the forward strand.
TCCCATCTTCTCCTACCTCTGCTGCCTCAAAGCAGCCTCCAAACCTCACTGTGAAGAGTGGAGAAAATCTTTTTAACTGCTGCTCCACATAGACCTCCTTACATCCCCACACTGCTGACCCAGGGAGGCTCTCTAGAGAGATGATAGACTGGTGCTCATCCCAAGCAAAGGAATCAAGTTGCAATCATCTTTGCTATGCCACAGCTTCCCTAGGGCCAGGGCCAGGTTTTTCAGGCACTTGGAGATTCTTACTTGAGCAGTGAGGCAGCAGCTGGAATTTTCACAGCCCTCTAAGTCAGAAGGTATTCCAACATCCTCTCAGGCAGACATACCTGCTGTAGAACTGCTTCCTCCAAACTCCAGGTCACAATGTCAACGGGGCCTTGGGCACCTGAAAATTTATGTAGTAGACTAAGGAACAGATCATGCAGTCCACTGTCAGGCAACAGAAGGCTGCCAGGAGCCTTCCAACATGTTATGTGTTTTGATGATCTCAATGAGCCCAACCATTCCCCATCAAGGGAGGTGTGTATGATGATTTTCTCTGTCTGTATAGTACCCAGCTGGACATGAGGTCTGCATCCTGGGAGTGGAGAAGGTCCCCTTCAAGCCCACTCATGTCCACCTCTTCTATAGGTACTACCTGGATCGAGATAGGACCAGGCACAGACAAAAGTTTCCCAGGGACTGGCTGGACCCAGGACTCTCTTCCCAAAGGCCTCTTTACAGCTTTGACAAAGCTCAGATCTTCATCACCTTATCTCTGCTTAGCAAATTTCATAGTGATTCACTCCTGAGGTATGAACTTCCTTTGAGCCCCCGAAGTGTCTTTACAGGAAGTGGCTGGTTCAATCATTCATTCAATCTCCAGGACCTTACATCAACACCAAAGGCTCTGTGTTTGGGGTTGAGAAAGATATGTACAACAAGCTCTTCATCTCAAAACTAGTCACTGTGAGGAACGCTTGAAGGTGTCGGTAACCTCCCTTTCTGGTGCTGGTGTTGAACTCGAAATCCTAACTTTTTGACATTAAGTCCTAGCAGAAACAGGATTGTCTTGGGAGGAGATTATGAAATTGGAGGTTTGTATATCTGAGCTTGTTTACAAAGTAACCAAACAAGAAACCACTTCTTTTCTTTTTTAAGGACGAAGCTAACAGTAACATGTCACATGGGTCTTGTTCTAACACTGCTCAGGCTTTCGATGGCTATGTTAGTGGTGTCAAAAAAAAAAAAAAAAACAAGAGAAGATGACCCTACCCACTGCAAGGCAGCAATGCCCAGTCTTTGCAGCAGGACTGAGGGCTGTCAGTCTATTCACAGGGAGAAGGATCTCTGCTGCTCATCTTTCTGTGCAGAGCAGAAAGGCGCTGCTTCTTTCTGGGAGCTAGCGGGGCTGGCAGCTGCAATCATTCCTTTCTGGGCACTGCCAGACACTGCCACTGGTCCCATCATGATTTCCTCTCCCAATACCAATGCCTATGCGGGGGATTTCTGTCTTCTTCCTGGTACGAGTATGGAGGGCAAGGAAGTGTGAGTGGCAGGAGAGGAATTTTGCCTGTTGGGCAGCTCTACAGCTGTGTCAGGGCGGGGGGGGGGGTGGGGGGGTGGGACACACAGCACACGGGACCTCACAGGGCTGCAGGGCTTTAGTGGGTCCGATGCTGATGCTGGTATGGATTCCAGTGCTGGGCAGGCAGACAAACCGCCCCAGGGCCTGGGGCCAGGCGGGTCGGAGGGGCAGAGCAGCAGCGCCCCCTGGCGGGCCCGGCCGGGGCTGTCCCCCCGCCCCCGCCACACCCGCCCGGCCCCGCCCGTGCTGGTTCGTGCCCGGCCGCAGCCCCGGCTCCTCTCCCCGTGCCTCCCACGGCGCAGTAATACACCGCCGCGTGCCCGCGCCGGGGCCGGGCGAGCCACAGGGCGCTGGACCGGCGGTCTGCCGACACCCACAGCTGCCCCACTGGGGCCAGCAGCTCTTTGGATCCTTTAAGACCGAGCGCAATGGATGCAGGGCCTCAGCCCAGGAGCTGATGATACCAATGGATGAATTCGGTGTCAGAGTATGACCAGTTGATGTTGATGCCAGTGCTCTCGGTGATCTCTGCCAACAGCTCCTGCTGCACCTGGGCTTTGTGTGCAGCCACTGTCGAGGAGACAAAGAAGAAAATAACCTCATAACCTGCTTTCTGCTCAGCTGTTTCCCAGGACAAATCCCACAGAAGCAGTCAGGAACATACAGACGTGATAAGGAGAAAAGTTCCTAGAGGATGTCAGCATCATACAGAAAGACACAGAGGAAAGCACAGAAATAGGGAGAGCTGGATGAAGAATAGACTGATGAGTTTGCTGAGGGAAGGTGGGACGAGAGCAGTGGAAGGGATGGAGGGGAGGACAGTGTGGGGCAAAGACGTCTGTGAAGAAGCCAGAGGTCACAGCAGACGAGGGAACTGTGGTGCCACTCCATGTCCAGCCCCAGTCCTGGCCCCACACAGCACCGAGCCTGGCCCCTGTTCTCTGCCCCCAGCCCTGCACACCTAGGAGCACCGCAGCCAGCCCCACCGGACCTGCGCCCCAGCATTGCCACATCCCGCCATTCCGCTGCCCACACCTCACTGCCTTCCACCAGCTCTGGGTCTCTGTTCCATCCATGGTGCCTCCTCTCTGCCATGTCCTCTCCTCCACTGGTACCAGCTCCACTCTGGGACCATGCCCTGCACCAGTGCCACATGGGACCTCACTTGGTCCTGGGCGCTGGCAGGGTGCAGAGGGGAGGCAAGAGTGGTGGGAGCAGGGTTCTCAGTGGGGCTGTGGCCCATGGAGGCAGAGGGATCAGGGCAGGCAGGACAGAAGTGGAATAGGACAGGAAGCATGGGGCTGCTAAGCCGTGGTCCCCCTGCATTGCCAGGCACAGACAGGAGTGGGATGAGCTGCCATCATGGGGGCGTCTGGCACTACTGGATTGCAGGAACAGGTGCTGCTGTGCAGGGACACGGCACCCCAAAAACACACACTGACCCTCCACCCTAGAGCGCCACAGACTGGTGCTGCCCTTGGAGGCCTGTGGCCCATAGTGCTAGCCAAGTGGCCCATGAAAGGATGGAAGCAGCCCCAGAAAGAGAGGCTGGGAGTGCTGAGCAAGCAGGAGCAGCAGCTCAGCCCCAGGGCCTGAAGGCAGTGCCAGCGGAGGGACCAGCAGGAGCAGAGCTGCCTGGAGCAACACTGGGTGTATGGGATTATAGGCAGGGGTTGCCCCCAGCATGGGCACCTTGGCCACAGGGATCCCAGTGCCCTGAAAGCAGCCAAAGTGGAAGGGAGGATGACAGCAACAGGGCATGGCAGGAATTTTTTTGAAGTTACTTATTTTCTCAAAATGTCTCATTGGAAAATTGGTCATTTAAAACTACATCTGGAAGTAAAGGGCACTGGGTTCTGCTGCATGCTTTCATCCATCAACGTAAAAGGAAAAGTAAGCTATATCAGGTGAAGTCTCCAGAGGATGCAAAGCAGGCATCGACTATCATGCAAAAATGCAGGAAGAATCAAGTGCTGAAGGTCAGGCAGGGGAGGAGGCTGTGGGAGCAGGAGCGGTGGAACAAGTAGAGGGGGAGAAGCTGAATATATAAGAGGAGGAGTCAGTGCTGCTGGGAGACATGTGGTCTGGGAGAGAAACAGCACCTTTCTGGAGCCAGATGGATCCTTCCTCCCTCTCAAACACAAGAACAAACCCAACCCTCCTTTCCAGCACTTTCTCAGGCAGCTTCTCTCCCCACCTAGCATCATGACTCACAAGCCCATGAACGTCCTTCCTCTTCCTCAGTCCACAGGTGTCTCTTGTAGAGGGAAAATACCTACTGAATCTGGCCCAGCCCCCTCCCACCAGACAACCTGGTGAGGTCAGCTTTCATATCCTGATTCCTCAAGGTGAACATGAGGGGATTCACCAGGAGTGTCTTTGTGGTGCAGAAGTCAGCAGCCAACTCTGTCCTCAGGTACATGAGACCATGGGCATGTAATAGCCAGTCACACAGGCCCAAGATGAGCGTTCAGAGGAGTGAGGCATGGACACTACCTGCACGCAGGGAGGGAATTGATTTTAGGGGTCCTGTGTCAGGATGACAGGGATTTCTACTCACCAGCACATGCCTTTGCAGGTGGACATCAGCTCCTTGGCCACATTCAGAGCCAATGGAAGGGCACGTAGCTCCGATAACCAGAGCTCAGCATATTTTCCAGTTTTCAGATGGCATTTTCTGGTGAGTGTGCAGAACTTTTCCCAACTTACAGAACAAGCTGTATATACACATATACCTACAGCTGAGAAACAACACAATCCAGTACACCACTCTGCTGCCATCACTGGCCTTCAGAGCTCAGAAAGTGCTAGAAGAGGTAAATTTCCATTGGCAGGTGCGGGAAAGAAACCTGACTTCTCTATCAGTGCACCTTAGAAGAAAGACTGAAATGATATGGTTCAGCTGTCATCAACTGGACTGGTTTGACTTCATGCAAATAGCACTTGCAGTTCCACAAATTAAGCAATGAAACAATGATGCCACTGGAAGGGGGCTGATGGACTGTGAGCACGGTACCCTGACATAACGACAGTGCAACCTGGACTATCTCGACATTCTGGTCCACCTGGACCCCCAGGCCTGCTGGCAACAGATGGCGTACACCTATCTCAAAGTGGGAAAACGATCTTTGCACAGGAGTTAGCATGGCTCATTGAAAGAGCTTTAAACTAGATTTGAAGAGGGCAAGGGATAAAACCAGGCTCGCTAGAGATAAGCCTGTGGGTGGCATGTCAATGTTTGAGGGATGGTGTGCTAGCGAGGTCCTTCAGTCTGCCGTCTCAGTGAAGGTAGGGGATGGAGAGCCATGCGGCAGCAAAGACACAAGGGTTATGGATGTGTTAGAAACCACGGAAGCACCTGAGAGAATGGTCATGTAGGAATTAGGGCTTCTCCCCCAAAAAAGGTGTCGGGATCAATAGTCCATCTACACCAATGCACACAGCATGGGCAACAGGAGGAGCTGGACGTCATTGTGCAGCAGGAAAACTATGATGTAGTTTCCATCATGGAAACACAGTGGGATGACTTGCACAACTGGAGTGCTGCAACGGACGGCTATAAACTCTTCAGAAGGTTTAGGCAAGGAAGGAGAGGCGGAGGGGTAGCCTTGTATGTTAGGGAATGTTTTGATTGTCTAGAGCTTAATGATGGCGATGATAGGATTGAGTGTTCATGGGTAAGAATCAGGAGGCAGATATCATGGTGGGATTCTGTTATAGACCACCCAACCAGGATGAAGAGGCAGACGAAATATTCTATAAGCAGCTGGGAGAAGTCTCACAATTGCTAGCCCTTGTTCTTGTGGGGGACTTCAACTTACCAGGTGTCTGCTGGAAATACAATACAGCAGAGAGGAAATAGTCTAGGAGTGTGTGGAAGATAACTTCCTTACACAGCTGGTGAGTGAGCCAACTAGGGAAGGCACCCCGCTGGACCTGTTGTTTGCAAACAGAGAAGAACTTGTGGGTGACGTGATGGCTGGAGACCGTCTTGGGCATAGCAATCATGAAATGACAGTTTTCGATTCTCGGAGAAGTAAAGAGGGGGTTCAGCAGAACTCCTACCTTGGACTTCCGGAGGGCAGACTTTGTCCTGTTTAGGAGCCTGGTTGACAGAGTCCCTTGGGAAGCAGTCCTGAAGGGCAAAGGAGTCCAGGAAGGCTGGACATTCTTCAAGAAGGAAATCTTAAAGGCGCAGGAGCAGGCCATCCCCATGTGCCGAAAGATGAGCTGGCAGGGGAGAAGACTGGCCTGGCTGAACAGAGAGTTTTGGCTGGAACTCAGGAAAAAACTGGGAGTTTATGACCTTTAGAAGAAGGGACAGGCAACTCAGGAGGACTACAAGGATGTTATGAGGTTATGCAGGGAGAAAAGGAGAAGGGCCAAAGCCCAACTAGAACTTAATCTGGCTACTGCTGTAAAACACTATAAAAAATGTTTCTATAAATACATTAGAAACAAGAGGACGGCTAAAGAGATGGGGGGGGGAACATAGTAACAAAGGATGAGGAAAAGGCTGAGGAACTTAATGCCTTCATTGCCTTAGCCTTTAATAGTCAGACCACTTGTTCTCGGGGTACCCAGCCCCCCGAGCTGGAAGACAAGGATGGGGAGCAGAATGAAAGCCCCATAATCCAAGGGGAAATGGTTGGCAACATGCTACACCAATTAGACACACACAAGTCTATGGGGCCAGATGGGATCCACCCAAGGGTACTGATGGAGCTGGCAGAAGTGCTCACCAAGCCACTCTCCATCATCTATCAGCAGTCCTGGCTAACCAGGGAGTCCCAGTTGACTGGAAGTTAGCAAATGTGATGCCCATCTACAGGAAGGGCTGGAAGGAGGATCCGGAGAACTACAGGCCTGTCAGCCTGACTTCAGTGCTGGGGAAGGTTATGGAGCTGATCATCTTGAGCGCCATCCCATGGCATGTACAGGAAAACCAGGTGATCAGGCCCAGTCAGCATGGGTTAATGAAAGGCAGGTCCTGCTTGACTGGCCTGACCTCCTTCAGTGATGAGGTGACCCGCTTAGTGGATGAGGGAAAGGCTGTGGATGTTGTCTATCTGGACTTTACTAGGGTCTTTGACACTGTTTCCTGTAGCAAAAAGTTGTGGTGAATGGAGCCAAATCCCGTTGGCGGCCAGTCACAAGTGGTGCTCCCCAGGCCTCAGTATGGGGCCAGTTCTGTTTACTGTCTTTATCAAGGATCTGGAGGAGGGGATTGAGTGCACCCTCAGTCAGTTTGCAGACGACACCAAGTTGGGCGGGTGTGTTGATCTGCTGGAGGGTAGAAAGTCTCGACAGAGGGGTCTGGACAAGCTGGGTCGATGGGCTGAGGCCAACTGTATGAGGTTCAACAAGGCAAAGTGTCGGGTCCTGCACTTGGGTCACAAGAAGCCCATGCAACGCTACAGGCTGGGGGAGGAGTGTCTGGAGAGCTGCCTGGTGGAAAAGGACCTGGGGGTGTTGGTCAATAGGCGGCTGAATATGAGCCGGCAGTGTGCCCAAGTGTCCCAGAAGGCCAAGAGCATCGTGGCTTGTATCAGAAATAGTGTGGCCAGCAGGACTGGGAAAGTGATTCTCCCCCTGTACTCAACACTGGTGAGGCCACACCTCGAATCCTGTGTTCAGTTTTGGGTCCGTCACCACAAGAAGGACGTTGAGGTGCTGGAGTGTGTCCAAAGAAGGACAATGAAGCTGGTGAAGGGTGTAGAGTACAAGTCTTAGGAGGAGCAGCTGAGGGAGCTGGGGTTGTTTAGCCTGGAGAAAAGGAGGCTGAGGGGAGACGTTATCGCTCTCTACAGTTACCTGAAAGGAGGTTGTAGCGAGGTGAGGGTCAGTCTCTTCTCCCAAGTAACAAGCGACAGGACAAGAGGAAATGGCCTCAAGTTGTGCCAGGGGAGGTTTAGATTGGATACTAGAAAAAAATTCTTCACCAAAAAGGGCTGTCAGTCATTGGAACAGGCTGCCCAGGGAAGTGGTTCAGTCCCCATCTCTGGAGGTATTTAAAAGACGGGTGCTTAGGGACATGGTTTAGTGGTGGACTTGGAAGTGCTAGGTTAATGGTTGGACTTGATGATCTTAAAGGTCTTTTCCTCTACCTGTTGAACAGGCTATGGGAGGTCATAACCACCCTAAGCACTTACCCAAATCCTTCCACACACCCTGCCACTCAGGGACTGGCCACCTCAGGGCATGTTTCACTGTTGCCTCACCCAAAAGTTGTCTCCTCTTACACTAGGACAACACTGAATTCCACAAAACTGACAATAAGCCAACAGTGTCAATTAGTACAGCTGTTAAGTAAACACCTCACGTAAGGGTGAACAAGGACCTCAGGAGCCTGCGCAACGGAACAACCCACATCAGTCCTGGATGGGAAGAGGCAGGTGTATTCCCTCCTCCTCTCCACAAGACAGCTCCCCCAGCACAGCAAGGGCCTCAGTGCCAGGGCAAAGCACGTAGCCTTTGCTTCTATTAACACGTTCTCAAGCTCAGCCAAATAAAGAGATAAGCAGTGCAGCAAGCAAACTCCCTGACCTGCACAGAAGCCTGCCAGTTGGTAACTGCTACTACAGCTACGGCGTGCTCAATTCAAAACCGCCATTGTCTCGAGCCCCACGTGAAGCAACAAAAAGACTGGGGGTGAGTTGACTTTGTCTGGCCACCAGGTGCCCACCAAGCTGCTCTCTCAGTCCCCTTCCTCAGTGGGACAGGGGGAGAAAATAAGATGATAAACTTGTGGGGCAAGATAAAGGCAGTTTAATGAATGAAAGCAAAAGGTGCACACAAAAGCAAAGCAAAGCAAAAAGTTTTATTCTCTACTTCCCATCAGCAGGCAATGTCCAGCCACTCCTGTGAAGCAGGGCCAGAGTTTGTGTAGTGGTTGCGATAGACAAATGCCTTAATAATAAATGCCATCCCCACTCCTCCTCCTTTCTCTTGCGTTTTATTGCTGAGCATGACCTCGTATGGTACGGAATATCCTTTTGGTCATTCTGGGTCTGCTGGTCTGGCTATGTCCTCTTGCAACCTCTTGACCACCCCCAGCCTACTGACCTTTGGGAGAGGGAGTTGGAGAGACAGCCTTGCTGCTGTGCAAGCTCTGCTCAGCAGTAGTCAAAACATTTATGTGTTATCAACACCGTTCTAGCTACAAATACGGAGCACAGCACTATGAGGGTTAATATGGGGAAAGTTAACTCCATCCCAGAGAGACCCAGTACCTGTGTGCTCACATGTGAGTAAAGTTTGTGTTTGTTCAAGCACATTGTATGTGTTTTCACCCATATATGTGTGTGAGATGTGCACACACACGTATATACACATGCTTGTAATGATACATACATGTGTGTCCAAATAACCATGCATGTATGTGCACCCTTTGTGTGTGCATGTGAGCATGTTTTTTATGAATTTGTGTGTATGTGGTTGTGAAATTCCTTCCATTTGCTTGTGATGTCAATAAGTGAGTTCACGATGAAAACAAGGGGTCCAACTGAAACCTTCAGAACCTGCTGCTCTGTAATGCTCATGGATAGAGTAGTAGAGAGTGCCATGAGCAGCACATTCCCTCACGATGAGGGACACACAAGAACACAAAAATACATATGATCATGTAGATCTGCATGGAGTCATGCACAACTTTGTGCACCCACACGCATTCACAGAGATCCACATGCACAAATGTCCACGCAAGCAAGCACACATGCATCTACACAAGTTAACTGTGGACTTAAGTGACAAGACTCTGGATTCCATCCCAATGGGGAAGGTCTGGAGTACCTGGGGGTAGAATAAAGCTCCAGACACATCAATACTGTATGCTGAGAACTCCCAGAGACTTTCCAGAGTGGGCAGGAGGCCAAAGAGGCTGGCAATGTTCTTAAATTAAATGCTAGCAACACAGCCCACTCACCTGAGAAAGCGAAAACAAATACCTGTCTGGCAAGTCGGGGGTAGCAAGCTGGGAGGGAGGGATGGAGGAAGAAAGAAGGGTGTAACATGCCCTCTCACACAGAAGCCTTTGGGTGTCCGACTGAGGATTGCACGGGTGCAAGTAGCTGGGCCCAGGCCGACGTTACCTGCTTACATGGGACCTTTCTGGCACTTGGTCCACATCTTCTGCCTGTATAAACACACTCCTGTCCTTGAAATCCTTGTGCCTGTCATTCCAGCACACCATGGGGGCTGTGGCCTCTCCAGCTTCTGCAGCCTACTAAACCTGCTAGTGAAGGCTCTGTCACATGGTGACCCTTCACCATTGCCAGAGGAAAGGTAGAGTGGGAGATATTGAGTAGGCCCCATTCAGGACCTGTACCTTGGAGCTAAGAAAGGTTTCTCCAGACCCAGTGGCCATGAGGGTCTTCCTTGCTTTGTCTCTTCTGAAAAATGTCCTTGCAGCCTCAGAACATGTCCTGCAGATGTGGACCCTGACCAGTGCTAGGGTCTGGTGAGGACCCTGGGGCCTGCAGGAGGCCCTTAGAGGGCAGCATCCCCACAGGGTCTTGAGGAAAGATGTTCCTCTTGCTGGGGAGTTGGCTTGTACAGAAGATTATCTTTAAGGATGGCACATTTTCCTGTATAGTGGGAGACGAAAGGGAGAGGGTTGCATTGCAGGAAGAGAGGATGGGGTGTTGCCTACATGTCCCAAGGGTAGCCAGAAGCTTTCCGAATTATTGTTTTCTCCAGCGGAAGACATTAGAGGATGTCATCTACCTGAGGAAGGGGAGCTCCTGAACTGTTTGCAGGAAATGGTTGGGCATGCTGACATGCATCCACCCAAAGTCCTGCTCAAGGATCCCTGCAGCAGGGAGTAAACCCATGCTTTCTGACCCAGCACACCTTCCAGCCCCTCACAAACAAAACTGAAGTGGGGAGAAAGGAAAACCTGCTAAGAGGGGAGGTAAATACGTTAAGACAGACGTGATAATGCCGATAATGCTGATAAAAAAATTTCCACCTGCTAATTAGCAATTTTTTGCATGTTGAAGAGAGTGTATTTGTCAGTAATTAATGCTGGAAGTAACTTCATCAGCTCAGCTTCATTTCTATTTCCTCACCTCAGCATTTCCAGCTTATGACAAGTCAGGCTTGTCCCAGACTCACAACCCACTGCTGCAGCATGACTTCCTGCACAGGAGCTCTGGCTGGTTCCAGACCCCCACCTTTTTCTCTAAGGAGTTTTCAGTCACCAGGGAGCTGCAAGGTTTCATGTGTTCATTTCTTTTTTTCTTTATTTTCTGCAAACTTGAGGAACACTTGAGTCTTTGCCAAGAGGTGCTGTTCTACGTGTCTTTTGTTTTTCCTTACATGTAGATGTGGTCTGGATGAATGTCTGGAACTGACTTGGCAGCTTCAACTCCAATGCAGTTTCTTTCTTTCCTTTAGGAGGTAACAACCCCCTAAACCTGTCAAAACACCTCGGTTAGGAGCAGCCAGGCTGAGCTGACCAATCCTCTTTTCACTTTGTAACAGTGGGCATTCAGCAACTTGCTAACAGTGCCCGGAGGGGCTGGGAGCTGGCCCTAGAACTCCTGGTTCCCAGCAGGGTTTTCTCTGCTGTTCTTAGAAAGGGCAGAAGAGCAGGCCAATGCTGTCCCAGACAGATAAACAGGGTCAGTCCTCTCTCCCCGGCCAGCACAAAGCCCACGGCCCACACCTTGGAGCATGGGTGGCTGCACCAGCGTAGGGAGCAAAGCCAGCTAATCCTGGGAGAATTGACAAGATAGTACTTGGAGCCTTCCCTCCTCTATCCAACCACACACTCTGAGTTCTTCACACAAGGTTTTGAACTATGGCAAAGAGGCACCATGGGTTTGTGTTATTAGCTCTCCCTAATGAGCCCTGGGGATGATTCACCTTGCAAGGACGTAGCCAGTTAAGCAATTCAGAAATGCGTGCACTCTGAAATTACCATGTATATAATGAGTTGCCGTAGGAGCTTGACATTTTGTGACAGGAAATGTTTGTCAGAGCTCTGTAAGGTCATCTTTACTCTGATCTACCACCTGTTCCTCAAGCAAAGCAAAATCAGACCTTCATCTGGGATAAACTGATTACCATAATTTACAACAGTGTGGGTATTTTGGCCCTCTGATGCCAATAGAGACAATGAATTTACCCTGCCACTGCTTGGACACCCTGCTTTTGTCTGGGCAGTCATTTTCTTTAGGCGTGACAAAGATGTGCCAAAGCAGAATATGACATTGCTTTCTATAGAATTGCAAACTGAAGAAAGTCTACATTCCTGAGAGCTGGAGGAGGAGAAAACTGCACATTGTGGATCCACCTCTGTTGTTTGATCCCACGTCTGGGCAAAGCCTAGAATTCCACAGGGTAGAGAACACTGGAGGACTGCAGTCTGGACTCCTGGATTTTTGGTAGGGAGGGGTGGCTGTTGAGCTTCAGTTCAAAGGGCTGGACTTGAGGGTCCATGTCCAGAGGAAAGGTGTGGCCTAGTGGTTAGAGCAAGTGGTGCTGGGTGTCACAGTGCCTTGGTCAAATTCTCAAGTCTCACAAGGAAGGGTGAGGTCTATTGTTCATAGACTCCCACACCCCTATTCCTCTCTGCTTTCCTGAAGTGAATCCAACATTTAGAGAAGCAGAGCTCAAAAGTGAAAAATTCTATGTTGCCTTCCCTTATTCAGGGCCAAGTAAACAGTGCCCTACAAGAGGAGGACAGACATTCAGGCCTAGGAATAGTTCCATAGGAAGACTGAATCCCTTACCTAGTGTGGAAAAATATCACCTCCCATCAATTACTCCACAGGCAGAGCTCAAGTCCCTGACACTTTCAAAGATCCGGTTACTCCAGCACAACTCAAGCCTAGCTCAGAGAATTTCTACCTCCCAGGGGCAAGCAGGTCATTAACCACAAACCCCACAATACCTCAAGAAGCCAAAAGGCTCCTGACCCCATAGGAAATGATGTATCCTGAGTCAAGCCTTAGGGGAAGAAATCTGATGACCAGTCTCTGCCTTCCTGACCTGGGATCTGGACAGGGGGAACAAATGACCAGCAATTTTCTCTGCTCTTAAGGGGTCAGTCATTGTGGAAGATGAGCCATCCATGGCAGGAGGTAACACAAGAAAGCTTGCCCATGGCCATGTGGAAGATGGTCCTGGAGCTCCCTACAGCCACAATGATTTTTCAGCTCCAGCCTCAACTGTGGTCAAAGAGACACAAAAAGCATGAGCATGTTGACTGAGCTCATGTCTTCTGTCTGCACTTCTCCGTGACTGCTCAGTCTTGGAAGAGACTCCAGGCACTTGGACATGAGATCTGCAGCTGGGCCCACGTACCTGTGCCCAAGGACCTGGCAATGTCCACCCTCATCAACTCTTCTGTCCTTGATGGTAGTTGTGGAAATGCTTTAAAACCCACTGAGGCTGGATCACACCTGCTCTGGAGTGTCTGTAACTGCTTACCTTCCTGGCTGGGATGATGTTTCATTCGGGGGTTAATTCTACCTGTTGAGTATTAGAGCTCTCTTCAGCCCTGGAGAGCAAGCAAAAGCAGGACCTCAAATGTCTAAAGGACCTGAGGCACAGATGAGTGCAGGACACTGAAGGCTGCAGACAATTCCACATCAATTCAATCAGTAGTCCTCTGACATAAATTGGGATATACAAGGCCCTGCCTAGGGCTGTCAGTGAGGAGCTGGGACCTCTATGAGAGGCAGGTTGACCTAGACCAGCAGTGGAACGTCAGTGGGGTACCCTATGCCCTCTCAAGTGGACTGGTAACCTTCCTGAGACACAAGCCCAAATCCATAGAGTTGGATCCAGATGGAAAGTCAGCACCCTCCAGCTGAGCATCCACATGCAGTGCTGGGGTGGGATTGCCTGAACACAGGACCCTGGAAGCAGTTCTGTTGCTCATGGGCTGTTCGAGGCATCCATATGGGGCAGAGAGCTATGACACAATGGTTGGAGGCAACTCTGCCTCTCTTGGAGTGGCAGTGGGAGGCCAAAGAGACCCACTAGGCAGTGGAAATGCTCTAGTGCACAGGTGACAAGCTTCATCCTTAAGCCACTACTGACCAGATGAGGACCGCACATGTGGAGTCCAGATGTTGGCATCTCCACGTTCATGCTCACAGTCCAGAGTGTGACTCCCAGCAGAAACTCACCCTTTCTTTGAGATTCATCTCACCCATCCTGAAGACCCAGGGCACAAAAGTCCATTTGCACTGGCCACTCTTTCCTGCCTTGCCAGCCAGTGGAGAGATAAATCAGACAAGGCACTGTGGACTTCTGCATTTGAAAAGATGATTCAAAACTATGGGGACATATGGGCAGCTCAGCTCACTTCAGCCCTGATGGGTCTAACCTCTAAGCACCAAAGCGAGGTTTGGGTGGCCTCACTCCTCTGAGGACAGAGCCTGGCACCCCCAAAGGTGACTTATCCCATCCCACCTTGCAGGTCGCCATGGACTGGAGAAAATGTGTGCTGCTTGTTTCTTTTTCTCCCCACTGAGCATTGGTAGACATGGGAAAGATGACTGTCATGAGCTACAGCTGCCTGATTCTGAGGGGGTTATTTCCAATGTAGTCTTCTACAGGGAGAGATCTGAATCCCCTTCCTGGGGTCTCCCTTGTCTTTGCTGCAGTGTTTACAGAAGCCATTGCTTATTATTCTGCCTCAGTTTTGCTCTTCCTCAGAGCAGGCTGAACTGCCACAGAGGTCTGGGGATGGGTAGCCCTTGCTGGAGTTGTTGACACACTTTCCACCAGCGCAGAGCTTCCTTCCCCCAGAGACTAGTTACACAGTGGTGCTCCCTGCAGTCCCAAGGAGAAAGGAGATGCAGCAAGATCCTTCAGGAGGCTGATTCCTTCTATAAGCAGCAGAAGAGTTTGGAGAGCAGGTACATTCAGGTACTGTTAATGACTCACAGCAGGAACTGCTGGAAGCAGAGTACAGGAGTGTAGCTGCCTGTGTGGCAGGAGTTGGGGTCTGAAGAGATAAGAAGGAAGGGAAGGAAGTGGACAGGAAGAAACTGAGTGTGAGATCCAGCCCTCGAGTTTTGTTCACAGGTACCATCAGAGAAGTCAGTACTTCATGGTGAGGCTTACAGGTAGGTGCTGCATTTGCACAGGTAAACTTGTTGTTACTTAGCTCATGGGAGTTTGTGTGGTGTCAGTTCTACAGGACCTGTGCCTCTGTCTTGTCCTTTCCTGGGTGTCTTACTTCCTGAGCTCATTCCTTCCTCCAGATACTGCCTCTGTGTCCTTGACATTGCTGAGCTCTTTGGCAGCGAGACTGTTACTGCTCAGTTAGAGCTGTGCTGCTGCTGTGAGGGAGCCAGCTTGGGGCCACTCTTATACCCCACGTGGGCTGTAGGAAGGGTCTGGGCAGGTGTGGGCCCAGGGTGCCTGCACATGTCACTTCATCTCTCACAGTGAAATTCTGCTTCACTCTCTCTCTCTCATCTCAGGGATCAGTCTCCCATCTTCAGCTTTCTCACATTTTATCCTATGCTACTCTCCAGATACAGCACTGATTTGGGGGCCCTCTCTCCACAGGAGTACCTCACAGAACAGTGCTTCCCAGTCCAGGAGAAGGCTGTCAAGGAGTTAGTGTGATTGCCCATTTTGAGGTGCCAGTCCTTCCCAGCAACTGTCTGTTCTGTGTAGGTACCTGCCACGGTTGTCTCCAATTCACTGTAAAAGCTCTAAAGTCAAAAGATGAGAAACCACAGGCACGTTGGTGTGTCCCTCCCCAATTTTGCAGAAATGCAAGAAGGAGGATTGGGCAGAGGGCTTCATCTCTCAGCATGGGGCTTCCCTGTGCACACATGCAAATGCCTACTTGGTGTTTACCTCCATCACTTACTAGATACTGCTCCTGCCCCATCTCAGCTCTCACTCACCATCCCTTTCCCTAGAGAGCTCTGAGAGCACATCTTGAAGTGTGGAGGCACAGGTACTGTGCTGCTGCAGGAATGCAGCCCAAATGCACTCAGAGAGTGCAGCTGAAGGGGAAAAGATATGAAGCATGTTATCTTCATGATCTTCTCTGACCTATTTCCTTCCTTCTAGAACAGTCTTTCTTCATCACATTGCCTCATTGATTCAGATGTCCCTTTCCGTGCATTCACCTTTCCTTCCCTTTCTCCTTCCCTTTCTCCTTCCCTTTCTCCTTTCCTTCTTACAGAGAATATGAAAACTCTCAGGTGTGTGTGAACGTCCATGCTTTCTCCAGAAGAAGCTGCTTCCACAATTCCTTTGTGAAACAATACATCAACAAGAGCTCTATCTTGCAGCTCTCCTGCCTGGCAAGTGGGAAAAAAAAAGACTGACAGCACAGCATGGAGAGAGGGGAATGGGAGAACCAGACATTGCTGATGGAGTTCCGCTTGCTTGGACTGGGGGATGACCATGAGCTCCAGACACCTCTCTTTCTCCTCTGTCTGACCATATACACAGTGACCATGGTTGGGAATAGCCTCATCATTGTGCTGGTGGTCACAGACCCGCATCTCCACACACCCATGTACTTCTTCCTGGTGAATCTGTCCAGCCTAGAGACCTGCTACAGCTCCACCATCCTGCCCAGGCTGCTAGCCAGCTTCCTGACTGGAGATAGGACCATCTCTGTGCAGGGATGTATGGCACAGTTTTTCTTCTTCGGCACTTTTGCAACTTCTGAGTGTTACCTGCTGGCTGCTATGTCCTATGACCGGTATCTAGCCGTATGTCAACCCCTGCTTTATGCAAGCCTCATGAACTGGAAGATATGTCTCCAACTGGTGGCTGGATCATGGGTTGCAGGACTGCTAATTTCTACAGGAATCACATCTTTCATATCTCGCCAAAGGTTCTGTGGCCCCAGTGCAATTGACCATTTCTTCTGTGAAGAAGCTCCATTGCTAGAACTCTCCTGCAGTGACACTGAGATGATCAGAATTCTTATTATCATATTATCTTTCCCAGATGTAGTTTTCCCATTTCTGTTCACGCTGGCATCCTATGTCTGCATCATAGCTGCCATCCTGAGGATCCCATCCAGCATGGGGAGGCACAAGGCCTTTTCCACCTGCTCCTCTCATCTCACTATGGTCATTGTTTTCTATGGGACCCTCATCATTGTCTACATGTTGCCCAGAACAGTGCCACTGAGACAGCTCAACAAAATGTTCTCCTTTTTTTACACAGTCCTCACACCTCTCATCAATCCACTCATCTACGCTCTGAGGAACAGAGAGGTCAAGGGGGCACTCGGGAGGGTGCTCAGAAGGGCTGCCTTGCATTGACAGCTCCAACTAGGTGTGAATTTCAGGGCACAAATCTGGTTCTCCTGCAAACTGGTGAAGAGAACATGAGAAGGAATGTGCTCCTTCCCAGAAGTACCTCTCCAAGTGTCTGGCTTTCACCTAGGCTGTGCAACAGCAACAGGCAGAGGCAGAAGAGGGCTGTCCTGGTTTCAGCTGGGATAGAGTTGATTTTCTTCCTAGTAGCTGGTATAGTGCTGTGTTTTGGATTTAATATGAGAATAATGTTGATGTTTTAGTTGTTGTTAAGTAGTGCTTACACTGGTCAAGGACTTTTTCAGCTTCCCATGGTCTGCCAGGTGCACAAGAAGCCGGGAGGGAGCACAGCCAGGACAGCTGACCCAGACTGGCCAAAGGGCTATTCCATACCATATAATGTCATGCTTAGTACATAAACTGGGGGGGGGGTTGGCCTGAGGGCAGTGATCCCTGATCGGGGATGGGCTGGGTGTCGGTCAGCGGGTGCTGAGTGGTTGCATCACTTGTTTTTCCTGGCTTTTGTTCCTCTCTTTTTTTCTTGTTGTTTCCCTTTTCACTACAATTTATTATCATCATCATCATAATAATTTTATTATTATTATTTCTATTTTATTTTATTTCAATTATTAAACTGTTCTTATCTCAACCCATGAGTTTTCTTACTTTTGCCCTTCCAATTCTCTCCCTCACCCCACCAGGGGTGGGGGGAGGGTGAGTGAGTGGCTGTGTGGTGCTTAGTTGCTGGCTGGGGTTAAACCATGACAAGGGCCTTAGGGAAACACATGTCCAGTTGAGAAGAGAAGGTAATATCTTTCTATTGCTTGCTTTTTCCTTAGAGGCAATGGAATGGTGGGGGCTACTTTATGTGGGAGCTGAAACCAAATGCTGAACTTCTCTTTATCAGGGAAGTGAATAAAGCAATCTGGGTTGAAATGTGACATTGGTCTTGGGGCAAGTGTGGCACCATTTTTTCTGACTGTGAGATCCTGGGGTGGGAACTGTCTTCCTTTAGCCATGCACATTTCCAGTGAGAAAGTCATTCAGACCATGACCCTAGTATCACTTTTATTCAGTGGAGACCCCTGGCTGAGCACAGCTGCTTACATGCCTGGAAGTGCCTCTTTTGGTTCGAGATATCACTGAGTATCCCACACATCCAGAATTTCCTGTCATATGGGGAGCAAATGAACTCAGGAAGGAAGCTGAAGGTATCTGAGAGGGCCTCTAGCCCTAACTGTGGCCAGCAGCATTCACATCTGCTACATCAGAGACTCCAGTGGAAACAGGTCTGTCATAAACCCACCTTGAGATCAGTGCTAACCACAGGTCACACATGGTATGCCTTCAGAGCACCTCATTCTTTCTGCAGTGTGTCCTGGGAGTATGGAGGAACCAGGTGGAGTGGAGAAGGCCCTTTCACTGTTGTGACACTCATAAATCTGTTTCACCTTTTACTTATTTATGAAGAATCCAGACTGCACATGGAGTTGGTGTTGGATGGTGAGAGGTTTAGTCTTCATAGGAAGCATTTGAGAAGTATTTAAGATGCTTTAGACCTATCCTAAGATATAACCAGTTTTTAAATAAGGTAAAAACTGACCTTGCATCCCATATGCTTCCCTGGACTTGTGTAGGCCCCATTTGGTTGTGTGCTCCCTATCTTGAACTTTCTTCTCTGTGAGTAAAGCTTCCCTCATGCAGATTCTGCCCTGGGCTTAGGGATGTGGTAAAATCAGTGTCTCTGTATTCCTCCTAGGTAGCCCATCTGCTGACAAGTAGATTCCTGAACCAGATGAAGTCTGCTCTCATGGTTCCGATGCTACTATTTTTTTTACCCACTTCTCTCAGGATCTTAAACTCTACCATCTCATGTTCACTGCAGCCAAAGCTGCCTTCAGATTTCATACCCTCACCCAGTTCTTCCTTTTAGGTAAGCAACTGGTAGAGCAGATAATTTACCCTAGTTGGTCAGTGATCAGTGGATCACCTACATTAAAAAACTGTTTTTAATACACTGCAGATATCACCTGATTGCTTGTGATCCACTGTGTTGCCTTTTCAGCAGGTATGAGGGGGAGCAGGGAGAGTCCCCCAGGAGAATGAGGACCTGTGATTGTGAGTCTTCCTCTAGCAGCCTGAAGAAGCCTTTGTCTGCTTCCTCTCCTTGATCAGGTGGCTTGTGGTAGGTGTTCAGCATGACATCACCATGTTGGTCTGTCCTCTGGACCTTTCCCAGAAGCTCTTGACTGTCTCTCCAGTTCTGTGAAGGGAAAACCCCACACATTTGAGCCACTGCCAAGTTTCCCAACATTCAGGAAACATTCCAAAAGACTAGAAGTGTCAAACATCTGGCTGTGAAGATTGTGGTATCTCCAGAGCTGAAAATAAGTAGATGGCAAATATGGATGTTTAAATAGAGAATCATTAAGGTTTAATTCATCCTACCTCATTTTAGATGTCAGAGTATCTATCACAGTAAAGGTCTGAATCATAACAATCTAAATAAAGATCTGAGCTGTGCATCAGGCAACAAATCTGGTGCTCTTACTCAGGTCAATGGCGAGAGATATTGTAGGTGACGCAGAGGTAGTGATCCGATGTAGGAGGTGATTGATCACCCATGGAAAGTTCTGCTCTCTTTGCATGGGTGAAGGAAAGAACTGAGATTAATGCCTTTGATACACCACAGGTAGCTTTACCATCTCAGCAGAGACATCTGCAAGGAATCAGTCTCATAAACCTCCCTTTCATGTTATAAATGAGCAAAAACAGTGTTCCAGGATGTAGCTTGTCTTTGAGACTTTTTCAGATATTTATTTGGAGACAGAATTCTAATTAGAAATGAATTTATCTCCCTGACCTCCAGAGCAGGTGTCTTCACCTGATCTATTCATCTTTGCTCCACTGATCATCAGTGGAGAGAAATGGGCAGTGTCAGGCCTTAGTTCACCTCCTCCAAAAGTTACTGTACAGGTCAGGCAAGCCATGTTTTAGAAGGATCAATTTTTCTCCCAGTGGTGCTCAAGAGAGTTTAAAGACTAAAGCTGACCTAGGCAGAAGAAAATTCACAGTAGACATCCAGGTTTTGTTGAGAAGACTTCCACCCCAAGAGACACTGTCTACACTGTCCAGGACCAAAACAGAGAGATGTTGGACATGACAAAATCACTTTCTGCAACTCCTGTGTCAAGACCAAGGGCTCAATGTGGTTAAAGGGAGGGTGATTTACTTGTGCTTTGTGTGACAGATGCAGCTGATTAGAGCAACCTGCCCAACTTCTTTTCTACATACAAAAATATCTCTCTCCCTGGAGTACTTTGGACATGGGCGTGAGGTTCAGCAGTCGGATGGAGGTGCTTGTTCAGGCTGGTATGGCAGGTAATGAGTTCACTTCTGATCATTTGATGAAGCAAGACATGCAGACATGACAATGCATATTGGTCATGCAATTGGTTCACACAATTCAACTAGATCAGTGGACATTTTGTTCCCATTGGCTTTACCAACACTTTCTGCCCTCTCTCCGAGATTATCCTAATAGCCAAACTGTGGAGATAGAAGCTGGAGAAGTGGAGTTTAAGGTGGGTGAAAAATTCACTAGATATCTGGTCTCAGAGGATTCTCACAAGAGGTAAATACTCCATCTCCCATGAAGGCACCTTGATCCACTGAATTTGCAACATCAGAAAATCTTGTCTTTACTAGAAACAAAAGGCAAAGGCTCAGGCAAAAGATGACAGAAAGAAATGCCATTGTCTTGAGAGCTTATTAAAATCCTCCTGTTTACCATTTCCCTTGTCAATATAAACAAACAAACCACCAAGACTGGAAAAGCACCCTAATTAGCCACATGGGAATGACTTATCTTCCAAGTCTTAATGAGCGGTAAAAAACATTCCACACTTCAGCAGGGGCAGGGATGGGTGGTGCTAGCCTTTAGGTCCCCTTGGGGGGATTGCACACATGTCTTTAAATCATTGCATGCAACCTGGTCAGCAGGAACCTTGAGTCTTCTTCTCATGCTACTGTGGAAGAGCTGTTCCTTTAGGAACTCTAGGTTCACCAGTGTGCACCAAGGGGATCCATTTCTGTCTAACATCTCTTCAACAGTGCAGTGAACTGCACAGATTCAACACCAATATTAGACTCAAGGGAAGGATGAATAAACAGGTGTGTAGCAGATGCTGTTGATTTCTTATGAGCTTTGAAGATGGACTTCTGCTCATACTCTTTTTAGCCAAGACCTGGTTTTGTCCCAACTAAAGAGATGCATTTAAATGAAGAAACCCAGTTCAAAGTGTAATTATATAGCCTTCTACTACCTGGAGTCAGATGAGATGGGTCAGGTCCTCTGGTGGGGCCTTTCATGATTCCTTTCATTTTTCTAGGTTTCCAAGGGCTTAATCCTCCTTCAGGGTCCCTTTGAAGTTGCTTCCACAGTGTTCATTCAGTTCTATCATCATTTAACTTCAGAAAACAAAGCCAGGTGCAGACCTTCAGGATGTCTGACTTGCTCCCCCTGGACCATTCCTCCACCACTATCCCAGAAGACTGAGTACATACACCCCCACACGCCTTTGGTCCTCGCCCAGCACATGGAAATACATCTTAAGCACCAAGCTACAGAAACCTCTCTCTGAACGGCACTGCACATGAGAAAAGGGAGGTAGAGCCCTTATGCTACATCCTCTGGAGGGTGTTCTCCACCCACTAACAAGTCCTTTCCTGTGTTTGGGGGCTGGAATAGGTGGTTACTGGAAGGAAAATGTTACCCTTCCACCCCCCCACCTAGATGCAGTGCCTTAGTCATCAGGTCCAACTTGTAATGATTGTTACTAGAAAGGATCCCAGCTAATGAAAAACGGGGAATTGTTGAGACCACTTCTTGGGCAGGATCTCAAAAATGGTGAGGTAAAGGAAAGTTCCAGCTGCCACTCTTTCCAGGATGACTCCTCCTAGCTTGCTGATGCCCTTGTCAGATCAAGTGACCCTAGTGACCACAAAAATGCAGATGGGGGACATGAAGACAAACAGTACAACGTAGAGCAGTTACCCGTGTGATCAGGTTTCCCTCTGGCTTAGCTTGAAGGCCGAGTGAACATGACCTACATGGCTAAGATTCCTTGAAGAGCTGCATCACTTCCTGTTAAGGCATACCAAATCTGGTAGCCCAGTAGAAATGCTTCCATAGTTCCATGTGTCCAGAGCCAACCAGCAGGAAGGCTCAGAATGTATTCCAAGTAAGCACACACACACACAAGCAAACCACACAGCTCAACGCAGGCAGGCACACTCAGCACTCATATGAAAACAAAAAAGTGCTAAAGGCACACCCTGTTCCTCTCTCTGGCTGATCAGAAGGTCATTTAGTGGGAAATATATGTATACTTGTATACAATGTGGATCTCTGGAGTAGCTTGGCTTAGACATTCAGTCTACCCTGTAGCCATCCTTTGGATCCAACAGCAGACACAAACACCCCAGAAGTATGTGCCCTCTTACCCAAGGTCACACTCTAGTTGCTGGCACCTAAACATCTATACATACAGCCTGACACAGAACAGAGGGTTCCTCATGCTGAGAAATAAGTAGAAATTGAATTTAGTGAGAAGATAGGAGACACTGCAATTATCAGGCTCAGGGCATCACCAGCATTCACACACATAGAGAGTGAAATTACATGGAAAGACAGATAAGGAAGATTCAATCAGAAGATAGGACAGAATGCCGTGGTCAAGGGCAGGGCTTAGTTAGACAAGCATACTGACTGGCAACTGCTTACATCTAACAAGCTCGTTTTATAGCCCCATCTCTATTTCTCATTCCCTTTCCCTAAACATTCCTTAGTAATTTTTCCCTAGTCCCACAGGTCTTCCTTGAATTTCCCAAATCCTCATGTTCATCTCATTTCCCCCTTCTTATCAGTTACAAAGTCCAGATGGCCCTTCTCCAAAGCTATGACTGTATTTTCATAACGGTCCATTAATTAGCTATTGGAGATTTTTAGTCTTGGTTATTGTTATCCCTTGTCTATCATCAGGTTTGTGCCTCCTTGTGATTTTGGTTATTGCATCCCCCTTTATGTATTATCCCACTTGCACTATAAAGGTCCTTGATCAGGTAACATTAATGAAACAGAGACTGTCCCATTCCACATACCCTTACATGAGGAATGGCTGAGAGGACTGGGTTTGATCAGCCTCAAGAAGGCTATGGGAAGACATAACTTCTGTCTACAACTACCAGCTGGGTGCCGATAGAGAAGATGGAGCTGCCTCCCTGCTGGACCTCAAGCTTGCCCAGTGCCCATGGGACTCAGATCCATGGTGGGGCTGCTGCTGCTGCTGCTGCCCACCCTCCTGGCATGGACCAGACCTGAGACACAACCTTCCCAATGCACCTGTCCTGCAGCCCAGCCGTGGAGAGGCCTCGCTTGTCCAGGCAGCCCACAGAGCACATCTGCCCTGGGAGGTCCAAGGCAAGGACAGGCAGGGTTTGATATCATCCTTACACTTTTCCAGGCACAGGCAGGGCAGGGGAGCTGTGGGGAAGGGCACAGATTCCTGGTGAGAGCTCCCAGATGTTCGCACCCACGCTTGCACAGGGGAACATCTCTCTCCACATCCAGAGCTCTACCCCATGGGTTCATTTGCTGCCCTGCCACAAGTGGCTGCATCATCCTGCCCCAGGTTGGTCAAGGTATTCCTAGTCAGGATCAGGAGAAAGATGGCTGAGAACAGGACAATGAGGTACAATTCTCAGCCAAAACTGGATGACCTGTCTTTCTTTGTCCTGTTCACAGCCAGACCCAGCAGCACAAGAGAGTCACCTGGTGAGGTTCCATCCATCCCCTGGAAAAGGTTCCCTCCCAGGATGCAGGGAGAGGAATCCACACTGCACCTGAGGAAGGAGGTTGGAAGTTGCTGCTATTGTCTTTGATCCTCTGGGGACATGGCAAGGATGGGAAATATCTAAAACTCCCCAGAATAGAGATTTCCAGGCTACCTGCTTCAGTTCCATGAACACCAAGGCCAGAACTTGGCTAGCCCTGTGACCTGAGCAGGGGAGATCAGTTACATCCCTCTCTGGGATTGTTCCTTGCATTCCATGAGAGCTCATGTGAGCGTTTTTTTCAGGCTCTGCATGGGCAGGCAGGAGCTCAGATCTCTGCAACAGAATGTATCTCCTGTTTTTGTGGCCTGAGCTGTGCTAGCCCACCTAGAATCCCTCCCCAGATTAATCAGGTCCACTGAACATGAAAGAAGCACAGAGACACTAAGTCATGGCTGTATCTCACACATCTTAATGTGAAGAAACCCACTCTAGTGAGTGCAGACACACAGTCTGATCTGCTGTACCTGAAAAAGTTTTTAGGTATGCCTGGGAATGCAGGCCTAAGATGTGAGCTCAAGGGAGTAAGTCATGAACACTACCTACGTTTTAGATAGAAAAGTTTCCTGGGTGTTATGTCTGCATAAGGAGCATTTCTATGTACCAACATGTGTCTTGGCAGGAAGCCATCAGCCATATTCTGACGTTGTGGAAGGGCATATAATTAGGACTAGCACAGTCCTAAGCATGATTTCTCATTATTCAATTTACAAGTGGTACTTGTCTGCAGAGAGCACAGAACATTTGTCATCATACAGAATGACCCACGTTGTGTCCCCCACAGATGAGTAGTACAGTCATATAAACCCCTCTGTCACCTTCACTACTGCTCAGAGGTACAGAACAAAGCTGTGAGTTGTTGGGGGTAGGGGGCATCTCTCAACTGAACTAACTTCTTGGACAACAGTTCATTGTGATGTAGGGAGGGGACAGGTTGGCTGTCCCATTTTCATGTAAAAACAGTATGGTTCAAAACTAAGACTAGTGCAGTACCGGAATTAGGGCATGGGCATAGCTTTTTAGCTATCTGTTCTACCCCTTATTCTCTCACTTCTCCTTCCTTTATGGTAAACCTCCCCTGCCATACCTACTTTAAAATTCTCTCTTTGTTAACATGCCTGACTGCAAAGACTCTGCTGCATGACTTTGTCAAGTATTTCCCATCCTTGATCAGTAGTCCTCGTTCATCAAAGACAGTTCTCTGACAATCAAAACCAAAGTTCTGCTTGCAACACAACGCATGCAGCCAGCTGTTGATCCGCTGGATGAGTTCTCTTCTACTCAAGCCTTTCCAGTTTGGGCCTTCACACCCTTACTTCACCCAGAGCTCTGTAGTCACTCTAGAGACACTTTGGGCATTATCATTGGTGCCCACAACAAAAAGTACCAAAGACAAAACAAGCTCAACAGTCCCTCTGCAACATATTGCATCTGCTCTCTGGCACACAAGAAACCTCTTGAGACACCAGGTCAGGTTAGCAGACTGGTGCTTAAGATTCCTAAGAGAGGGAGTCTCCTAAAGATGTCACAGGTCTTTTCTCCTTCATGGAGGAAAAATTATTTGAGCACAGCTCCCTCAGGTGAATTCCCTATATGTGTCTTTTTGTCCTCACTAGTTCTCAGGCAACAGCACCTGTTCTGAAGTTAAAGTCTGCAGGTGGAACAAGAGCCTTTTTTCTATTGCCGGAAGTCACCAACTTCCAGCCTTCCCCACCTTTACTGTCCCCCTCTGCCATGTGGTTGGCCATGGTCTCCACCTATCCTGCTTTTCTTGCTGTGTGTAGCTTAAGCTCTTGCCTCCATGGAGACAGGCACTACCAACACAGCACTAGATGCAGATCCACTCAAGATTTCCCTGCACAAGGTGGGCAGAATTTCTCTGGATTTCTACCTGGATGCAAAGCTAATGTTCTTTTGAGCTCTTTAACACTGAGGCGAGGAGAGGCAACCTAGCCTGCAGGGATGGGCAGTGCTGAGGAACTCCAACTGTTGGTATGTTGCATTATACAGAATTTCCAAACTGGAGTGAAACAGCCCTTTCTGGTCTCTGAAATCTGCAGTAGCAGAGCATGATCTTTTGAGGGTCAGGGAAAAAAGGGCACAGGAAACAGGGGCTGCATCTCAGTGCCTGCTGCTGGGGCACCTCTCAACCTGGGAGCTGTCACTGCTCTGCTAAGTTAGGCCCTTTCTGGCCTGGGGAACCTGCAGCTCTGTGGTGCTCACGGACATAGAAATGGAAAGGGCCCCTGACACGATCATCACATCTTGTTGTGATGACAGCCAAGTATGTACAAACAGACGTGTTCATGCTCACCTGCATGGAATTGCATACAATTTTTTCCATACCATGCATTTAAAGAAATTTATTATACACATAAGTGTACCCATCAAGCAAAAATGCCTACAGATGACCACCTCTGGATTCAACTAGACACAACTTTGTTAGGGCTGGCACACCCCAGGGCACCTTAAGGCCAAAAGCATGGATTGGCTGGGAATCCCCAGACATCTCCTAGAGAGTGGAGGAAGCCAAGCACCCTGGGAAATCTCTCCCAAGATTCATGTTAGAAGGAGAAATGTTGAAACTCAGCAGTGCAGTCCACCTGCCTGGGAAGAGAAAGACCAGTAACAACCAGAAAGGGCTGGGACAGAGAGGGAAAAGGACATGGCACGTCATCACGTATGGGAGCCCTTGCATGTCTGGTCAAGGATTGCAGACCTGAGAGGAGCTTGGTCTTTCCTCCCAATGGGGCTGAAAACAACCCCTCAAGAGTTCCCAGGCCAGTGTCCCTAGTCTCTACAGGACCCCTCCAGCAACTGGTGTGAGTGTTCTGCCAGGAATGACATGCCCACGTGGGAGCAGGACACCCCAAAGCATCTGTGGCTGTGGATATGTCAGTGCTGCAGAAGGTATATCTCTGAAGGGATCGTGATCCAAGGATAAATTCAACACTGGAGAACATACACCTTGAAGCATCTGTGGCTGTGGATAAGTCCACACCGCAGCAGGTACACCTTGAAGCATAAGTGGCTGTGCATGAAACCATACTGGAACACCTCACAGCGTCTGTGGCTGTGGATAGGTCTATGCTGCAGCAAGTATACCCCTGAAGAGACTGTGGCTCATAGATAAGGCCACACTGCAACAGGTAAACCCCTATGGGACTGTGGTCTGTGCATAAGTCCACACCAAAGCAGGGGCAAAGGGAGGAATTAATTCCAATGTTAAACTATCATCTGGTCCAAAAGGACCAGGGGAGGACACTGTAAGAGATATACCTTTAGATTGTTGTAACCCATGATTTGAGTTACAGGAACAAGTACTATAGCAGGAACCACTTGAACCAATGGAGGACAAGCCTCACAAGAAGCAATGGAAGTGCAGCCATGACCCAACTTGAGCTGGCTTTAGTGCCCAGTAACTCCACACAACACACCACCTCTCCTGTCCTGAGTGTACCACCATAACAGATGGAGCCCAAAGTCATGGACTCAAGGAACTCAGTGGACTTTTGTGGACATTTTACAGACATTATACAGGGGTGGTCCATAGACTAAGGGAATCATATCTGTATATGTATCAAAGGATGGGAAGAGGGGGGGGTGGTTAATGAGGATATATTGGATAGTGTAGTGTGGGACCTGAGCATGATGTAAATGGTATGGAATAAGGGGTGGAGAATGTACTGGTTTTGGCTAGGATAGAGTTAGGTTTCTTCACAGTAGCTGGTGTGGGGCTATGTTTTGGATTTGTGCTGAAAACAGTGTTGATGAAACACTGACGTTGTAGTTATTGCTGAGCAGCTCTTACACAGCATCGAGGACTTTTCTGTTTCTCAGCCTGCCCTGCCAGTGAGTAGGCTGCATGTGCACAAGAAGCTGGGAGGGGACACAGCTGGGACAGCTGACCCCAACTGACCAAAGGGATATTCCATACCGTATGATATCATGCTTAGCAATAAAAGCTAGGGGAAAAAGGAGTAAAGGGGAGGACATTTGGAGTTATGGCGTTTGTCTTCCCAAGTAGCCGTTACACATGATGGAGCTCTGTGTTTCTGGAAATGGCTAAACACCTGCCTGCTGATGGGAAGTAGTGAATGAATTCCTTATTTTGCTTTGCTTGCGCACGCAGCTTTTGCTTTACCTATTAAACTGTCTTTATCTCAACTCATGAGTTTTTTCACTTTTTCCCTTCTGATTCTCTCCTGCATCTCACCAGGGGGTGGGGGGAGTGAGTGGCTTTGTAGTTAAACCACAACAGATTGCCAAAAGAAGGCTGCATTCCAGCCTCAACCAGAGTCACTTACAGCAAGATCTCCTCTTCAGTGACAGCCTGGATCATGCCTTCATCCTGGTCCTGTCCTACAAAAATATCAGGAAGAAAAACTGCTGCACTTTTTACCCAAATGCCCTCCTGTGGTCAGCTCCCACAGAGTGGGGACAAAATTATGCAGACGGTCACAGGGGCGAGCAAACACACAGAAAATCTCCTTCCCACCCCAGGTGATTTCCCCTTGGTTTCAGGGCTCCAGTTTCCACTGAAGCAGCACGCTTTAGGTTCTTCAGAAATGCCCCATCTGGGCAGATTCTGTGATCTATTCACAGAGACTCATCAAGTTCTTTTTTTGCATGGGAAAAGGGATTTCTAACAGGAGATCCCTGGGTGAACAGGGGAAATAACACCACCAGGGGAGAGCTGAGGGCCACTTCCCTAGAGCTCAGCCTTGCACAGAGACACCTGCTCCCTCAAATAGATTTTTGCACAGCCAGGGAAGCTCCCAGCACCAGGATGTCATGCATAGCACAGAGATATGAGGAGACCTTGACTTCCTCTAGTGCAGGAGGCTGAAGTTTACTGTGGTGTTTGGCAATGTGGTGAATGGGCTGCTCTCCTTGGACCCAGTTGCTGCCTGATATGACAGCTGGGGGGAACTTGTCCTCTCCTCTGCTGGTACCAGATCATAGTGTGTAAGTTAGAGCTCTAGTAGGTACGAGTTGTCTGGAAGGTGTCTGCCTCCCACCATGACTAGGCCCTTTTTCTGGGCAACAGTGGTCTGGCTCATGGTGTCTGGAAGAAAGCGAGAGACAGCAACAGTGCAAGAAAAGACTCCAGGAAGCAAACCTAGACGTGTGATGCAAGTTCTTGTGGAAGAAGGCTTCCTGTTCCTTGCTCTTCAGCAAGAACACAAGGGCTGGGAACAGCAAGGTGGTGAGGGCAAGAGCTCTCAGTTCTCAGCTCAGTGTGGTCCCACAGTGTAATAATGACCACCACCACCACTCAGATGCCCCTAAAGGACAACTGTATTGTGCCCTGCTCCCAGATTCCTGCTATCTTGTTGCTCAAAGATCCCAGGAAACAGCCTGTTTGTCTGGCCCTTGTGCTGGGACCCATGGAGCAGCTGAGAAGGTTGCATCCTGCTTCCAATCTCCTGTCATCCAGGATGGCTCCTGGGTCCCAGAATCCACAAATCAAAGCCAGAATGGAGGAAAGAGGGGTCTTTGGCAGTTTTGACATACAAGAAGAAATCAGTGGCTACAGCATGCTTCATCGTATGTGCCAGCCAGAAGAGAGAGTGGAACTGCCTATTAATGTTAATAGGATGAGAGCAGCTGCACCTTTAAAATATTCACTGAATTTGTGTTGCCAGGTGTTGTGGTTTAACCCCAGCTAGCAACTAAGCACCACACAGCTGCTCACTCACTCCCCCCCACCGGTGGGATGGGGGAGAGAATCGGAAGGGTAAAAGGGAGAAAACATGGGTTGAGATAAGAACAGTTTAATAACTGAAGTAAAATAAAATAGAATTGTAGTAATAGTAGTAGTAGTAGTAGTAGTAATAATAATAATAAAACCAAATAATAATAATGCAATAATAATATACAAAGCAAGTGATACACTGTACAGTTGCTCACCACCCACTGATCAATGTCCAGCATGTCCCCAAGCAGCGATCGCTGCCCCCTGGCCAACTCCCACAGTTTATATACTGAGCATGATATCATGTGGTATGGAATAGCCCTTTGGCCAGTCTGGGTCAGCTGTCCTTCCTATGCCCCCTCCCAGCTTCTTGTGCGCTGGGCAGAGCATGGCAAGCTGAAAAGTCCTTGACCAGTATAAGCACTACTTAGCAACTGCTTAGCAACAACTTAGCACTACTTAGCACTACTTAGCACCAACTAAAACAGCAGTGTATTATCAACATTATTCTCATCCTAAATCCAAATCACAGCACTATACCAGCTACTAGGAAGAAAATTAACTCTATCCCAGCTGAAACCAGGACACCAGGGCAGAAATTTTGGCAGCAGTAGAGGAGAGAGCTCCCTCAGGGACACAGCTGTGAAACATTGGCCCAAGTGGATCAGAAGAGAGAGGCAGAGAAAAATGAATGCAGGGAGAGAGGGAGCAAGGAAGCGAAGGATGGGGAAAGAAAAGCAGAAGTTAGTCTGCAATGGTCTGGGCCCCATGGCCATGTCCCAGGCAGTGCTTATTGCTCCCCTTATGGCTCTGTCAGAAAGGCCGAGATACAACTAGGCTGAGTCAGACCACAGGGGCATTGACAGGAATCAGGGTGCCAGTCCTGTGGAACAGAGCAATGGGAGCAGGTGGGGACCTCTCAGGAATTGGCAACCACATGTCCCAGGAGAGAAGCCCTGCATCCATGGGCCTCAGGGCCAGTCTCTGATGAATTCCCTGATGTGTCTTTTTGAGCTACCAATGCCCAGGTGAGGGCACCTCTTCTGAAGGAGCAGTTCTGCAGGCAGAGCAGCAGCTGTCCTCACACATGGCAATCCTTGGATGACTGGTCAAGGATTGCAGGGCTGGGAGGATCTTGGCCTTCCCTACCAACTGGGCTGAAAACAATTCCACAGGAGTGCCCCAGGCCAATGTCCCCAGCCTGCAAGGGAACCCTCTACCACTTCGGATGTGCCTTATGATAGCAATGATGTATTCCTGCCATGAAAATTCTTGGAATTCTCATTCCACCTCTCAAAATAAATATCCATGGGGGAACAAACATGGCATAAACACAGGAATCAAAAGACAGCAAAGATGGAATTTGAAACACAGGCCATATCATTAGCTGGGATGCTTTGCAACTGAGCCTCTCAGATAATTATTACTTCTCTAGGCCTGGAGGAGTGCAGGACCAGGCCAATTCTTCACTCTCTCATCTGTTTCACTCCCCTTTTTTCTCCTTGTGAAACAGTAGAGTTGGAAGCTCCGTTCTCTTCCTCCAGGATGTGCTCTTGACTGAATAGACATCTCAGTTCAGTCCTATGATAAGGCTTGGGAGTGCCTGTAATGGACGTGGGAAATGGGTAAAGGGTCTAGTATGAAGGGAGATGGAGGGTTTGATTAAGTGGATTCTGAGCTCTAACCTAGACAAAGACTCCTTGGCCCTGGCTGCTCTTTGCAGGGTTCTTGGGACCTAAGGACAGTGAATTATAAATGCCTCCCGGCATAGCCTCCACCTCCTCACACAGCAGGTACCCTGGATCTCTCGTTGTGGGATGACAGACTGCTCCTTACCCAGCCCCGCGCTCTATTTCCCCTGCCTTCTCTCTCAAGTGCACCACCAGCCCCCAGACATGTCCTGCTACAACCCGTGCCTGCCCTGCCAGCCCTGCAGCCCGACCCCACTGGCCAGCACCTGCAACAAGTCCCGGGTCAGGCAGTGCCAAGACACAACTGTCTTCATCGAGCCTTCTGCTGTGGTTGTGACGCTGCCAGCACCATTCTCAGCTCCTTCCCACAGAGTACCGTTGTGGGATCCTCCACCTCCACTGTCGTTGGCAGTGTACTTTTAGAAAGCTCAAGCCATAGAAGAGTAAGTGTGAACTGTGAGGGCCCTCTCCTGGGAAAAATGAATGGCTGTGAAATGAGAGAAGAGACTAGAAAGGTTGGACTAGATGACCCTTGAGGTCCCTTCCAACCTGGAATTCTATCATTCTATGATTGAGACAAGAAGAAAGGAGAGGAGAGGAGAGGAGAGGAGAGGAGAGGAGAGGAGAGGAGAGGAGAGGAGAGGAGAGGAGAGGAGAGGAGAGGAGAGGAGAGGAGAGGAGAGGAGAGGAGAGGAGAGGAGAGAGGAGAGGAGAGGAGAGGAGAGGAGAGGAGAGGAGAGGAGAGGAGAGGAGAGGAGAGGAGAGGAGAGGAGAGGAGAGGAGAGGAGAGGAGAGGAGAGGAGAGGAGAAGAGATTGGGGAGAAATGCAAAAAAAGGCAGACACATTCTATAAGAGCAGCATATGTATTCATGAATACACGACTGCATGGCTGCCTTTTCATTTCCTTGTTTGGCTGTACCCGCTCCCCTTTGAAGGCTCCTTTTCAGCGCTGGGGTGGGAGGCCCAAGGATTGCTGGGACAGGAGCGCATCGGTGCCTGCAGAAGATGAGTGCGAAGGGCCGGAGGGGTCGCGTGCAGGCTGGGGACATTGGCCTGGGGCACTCGCGTGGGCTTCTTTGCAGCCCCATTGGCAGGAAGGGCTCTGCTGCTCCCAGCCCTGCAGTCCCCGCCTGGATGCCAAAGGGCTCCCGAGCGGGACCAGGTGCCGCATTCCCCTTTCTCCCACCCTCCGAGACCTCTCTGATGGTCACTGGCCATTGCCTCCGCAGGCGGGTAGTCAGCGCTGCAGCCTTTGACTCTCTTCCTCCTCCTGCTGCTCTGGGGAGGCCTTTGTGCACCTCTTGGGCCTCCCCCACTCTCTCTGGGGGTCCCTTACCAACACCAACACCAACACCAACACCAACACCAACACCAACACCAACACCAACACCAACACCATGAGTGTGCCTGGAGCCTTGTCCTGCCCCGGGGTGCTCCAGCCCTGCTCTGCCCTGCCCTGCCCTGCCAAGGGGCTTCCCCGTCTGTCCCCGGGCAAGTCCACGCTTGCTCACGTGTAGGCAGGGGTGCTTGCTTAATTGCCCTTGTGTGCATACTGGAGCTGCGTGCAAGGGAATTCCACATGGGCCTGAGGAAAAACTCTTTTACTGGGAGGGTGGCCAAGCCCAGGAGATACTGCCCAGGCAGCCTGTGCAAGCTCCATTCTTGGGGATATTCAGGAGCACACGGGGCAGTGTCCTGATCAACCTGCTCTCGTTGAGCCTGCTCTGAGCAGGAGAGTTGCACCTGACCATCTCCAGAGCCACCTTCCAACCTCAACGGTTCTAGGATTCTGGGCCTCGGCAATCGGCCACTCATTGGTCACGATGCTCAAGATGCCACTGCACTTCCTACCTGTGGAGAGGACAAGCTGCTTTGGCAGCTGCGTGGCCCAGCTCTTCCTGCTCGCAGTCGTGGCCTGCGACCGATCTGTGGCCATGTGCCAGCCCCAGGGGTCCCCGGTGTCATGCGAGGGAAGGTCTGTGCCATTGCGGTGGCAGGCCTGAGGGCTGGGGCCACTCTCCCCTTGTTGGCGCCAGTGGCGCTCACCCTGTGTTTGCCCAGCCGCAGCCCCAATGACCTGGACTGCTTCTTCTGTGAGGTACCGCCCATGCTGGCCTGTGCCGAGAGCTGCTGGGCTGGTGTGCTCCTTGTCTCCAAAGGTGGCACCAATGCCCTGGTGTGCAGCCTGGCCTTGCTGGGCTCCTGGGACTCAGTGGTTCAGCTCTCCACCAGGGCGGCAGACAGGAGAAGAGAGACGCAAGGCACTTGCCACTTCACTGTGGTTGTGCTGTTCTTCGGGCCATGGTCCCGGATCTTCACCCGCCTCACTACCAGCCTCTCCCGGGACAGAGGAGTGTCCGTCTTCAACAGTGCTGGTGCTGCCTCTCCTCAAGCCACTGCTCTAGAGCCCGAAGAAACAGAAGGTGAGGGAAGCGGTAAGAAAGTGGGAAACAGAGTGGTATTCTCCAGGATGTGGAAGGATGGTGGAAGGACTGGGAGCATCCAACTGGGGCAAGTTTCTTTCTAGAGGAGGGGAGGTGGGACGGAGAAGGAGGGCTTGCAACGACAGTGGATAAGGATCCACACACTGGATGGGAAAGAGGCAGAGGAGAAAATGGAAGGAGAGGCAAGGCACGGCAAGGCACGGCAAGGCAAGGCAAGGCAAGGTACAGAGCTCTTTTGATGGGTGCCTTTCATGAGTTGTTCTCCATCCACAGGGACCGCTTGGCTTTTCGGGACACAATGCCCATGTGCAACAGCCATATGTGGAATTACTCTGAGGAAACAAGCAATTTGCAGGCAGTATGTGCGATTGTCTTGATGACAGTGTAGGTGGCTTCTGTGGTGAATGACTGGCTGCTCTGGAGGTGCGAGGTGGTGCAACTCATCTCGTGCTTCCTTGGGATTTGGGGGGGGGGGGGGGGACGGGGGCTCTGCGGGCACCCCATGGTACAGTCAGTGGGACCACTTGGTGAGCAAAGTCCACCCCAGCGCAAACGACTGCTCATGGGGGGAGAGATCTGTGAAGATGTCTGCCAGCTGGTCTAGAGAGACAGGCCTCTCTCTTTGGAATCGCTGGCATTTGCTCTGAGTTTTCCCTGCCGTTTTGTTTCCAATTTGTGGGGACGGCAAGTGGGTAGTTACGACCTGAAAAGACACGGAGAAGTCAAGAAGAGGAGGAGCTATCCTGTTGGGCGATCGCCGCTACAATCCATGGCTGATCGATTATGTGGTACGGACAGCCGTTCCCTGTGGGACACCGTTGACAATCTTTCTACCATTCCCAGTGGGCCGCCTTCCCCTTCTCCATACAAAATACAACCAGTGTCATGGGTGGTGGCTTCAGCCGCGTGGCCTTCTCTCAGGTAAGAAAGACAGGCTGACCATGTGGGCAGAAAGCCCCGGGAGGAAGGAGGTAGAGCTGAATGTCCTGAGAAGTGCTGGATGGAGAGGGCGAGGCAGAAATGGGGATCGGTGTCATCAAGCAGGAGAAAAGCAGCGCTGCTCGGCATCAATGTGTGCCGACACAGATGCTGCCCTGTGTCTGGCTGTGCGCTGGGTGGCCAGAGAAGTCGGCCAGGGAGCCTTTTGCCCTGCTGGAGATGGGTGTGAGGGCTGTGTCCCTGGCTGCCTCCTTTGTCTCCTTCTGCCTGAGCACTGCACTGCCAGTTCTGGGAACTGTCAGCAGGCTGCCACCTGCCTGTCGCAGGCGTGCACGGCTCCCCTTGGGCAGCCTGGCCTGGAGTTTCACAAGAGGCAGCAGTGTTACAAGCGGGTATGAGTGCCTGCGAGGATGTTCAGGGCCCTTGTGACCGAGAGGATTTTGAAAGGTCGAGCTGTGGCCTGGCTGCACCAGTTGGAAGCTCCCAGCGCTGGAAAACCTGGTCCTGGCCCTGGGGAGCCCGGGGCCCAGCACCGCTGGCCGCTTGACTCCCTTAGTCTGGCCGAGCAAGTGCTTTAACCACTAGGCAATGTGAGTAGAAAAGCTCCCTGGGGCAGAGGTGTGAGATCCCAGGCAGCCCTCGGAGTGTTTTGCTCCGCCCTTTGGGCTGAGGTTTGGAGGTGGCTTTGAGCTGGTAGAGGGAGGAGAAGACAGGAGCTGGCAAGCTTCAGCTCCCACTTCCTGGAGCTCCCTGGGCACCTTGCTGAGTGGGGAGCGTGACGCGGTCCAGGTTTGCCCGGCAGCCTTGGCGGGACTGGCGGAGGCTGGTGAGACACGGGTGTCAGGCTGGGGAGGAGCAGGGCGGTGGGCCAGTGGGAGTGTCAGCGCTGGAGGGGGAAGAGGGGAGTCCTGGCCCTTTGGCAAAACTGGGAGCTATCGTGTTGGGAGAGGGGAGGCTGCAGATGGCGCGTGGCAAAGGATGGGAGCATGACGTGTTGTGAGCAACGGGCGTGAAAGGGGGAGCAGGACTCTACACATCCCTTTTGCAGGTAGCGCAAAGCCTCCTATGTGCTGTTTCTACATGCGTGCCTAGAGAGACAGAGAGTGAGCTGTCAGGAAACAGACCACATCTGCACTTGGAAACTCCGCCTCTTCTAGCTGTGCTGGAGGGAGTGCTGGCAGCCTGACTGGGGATAGAGAAGATCCCTGCAAGCCCTACAAGGAAGGCTAAGTCAACGCAAGGAGAGCTGAAATGCTGGAGAAGCACCGGCTTGCAGTTGGAAGCCACAAAGGCAGGTGGGCGAGGAAGAGCCCACCTCTCTTCCTCGCCTGAGGGAGAGAGAGGTTGTAGCTGGAGCTGTCTTGTGGCCAGAGGTGCACCGGGGAGAGATGGCAGGGAGGAGCAGAGGGGCACGTGAGGCGCAACCTGTCACACAACCACCACCACCGCCACCACCACACCTGCCGCAGGGAGAGGGGCCCTCCTGAAGCAAGAGGTGCCAGCCAGGGAGGGCTCACAGGTGCTGCTGGTTGCAGAACCAGTGCCCAGTGCCGCCACCACCCGCCAGTGCGGCCGGGGAGATGGACTCCTCGCTCGGGCAGTGCTTGGGCTCCCCGTCATCTGCAGGGCGTGCTCAAAGGCTGAGGAGGGCATTTGCGTGCAGGGATGCAGCAAGGCAGGCCCTGACGGCTGCTGGCCCTGCAGCGGCCGGGGGCATCTCCCTCAGCTGCAAGGGACAGTGTCTTGAAAGGAGCCCATTGCCTGGGTCTCACCCTCCGCTTCCTGCGGGAATGCCAATGGCTCTCCTTTGTGCCTGCAAGATCTCCCCAGAGCGACACCTTTCTCTCTGGAAGCCAGGGAGAGCGTCCGGAGAGAGAAGGACCACGCAGAGGCCCAGGCTGGGATGCAGCAGAACTTTAATGAGTCGAAAGAGGGGAAGGAGGTCCTCTGAGTGGGGGGCCAAGGTGCAGGGAGCACCAGGGGGAGCTAGGAGTCTTTGCCCCTTGGCCAGGGTGGAGTTCGCACTGGGCGCCTGCCTGCCTGCCTGCCTGCCTGCCTGCCTGCCTGCCCCCGAGAGGGAAAGGGGCAGCAGGTCCTTCCTCGCGTGGGGCTTAGCAGGTGCTCAGAGCCCAGGGGAGCAGAAGACAACAGAGAGAAGAGAGAGAGAAAAGAGACTGAGAAACAGGCAAGCTAGAGAAGGGCCATGTTTTCAGAGAGCCCAGGCGCGCCTCTTCCTGCCTTCCTTTGCGGCTGGAGCCGTGGATGCTCAGCCCCTTTGAAAGCCATGGCCAGGATCTCCGTGCTCAGTCCATTACCGTCTTCTGGGTTCCTGGGGGTCCTCCTGTGGGGCCGCCTGCGGCAGCTTTAGCAGGGGAGGCATGTTCTCCCGCAGTAGCGGCTGGAAATGCCAGAGAGGTCACAGCACCCAGAGGTGATGGGCACTCCCTGAGAGCTGAGGATGCTGCCAACAGCAGCGGAGGTGGAGGATCCCACAACGGTGTTCTGCGGGAAGGAGCTGAGGATGGGTCCGGGCAGGGTCACCACCACGGGAGAGGGCTCGATGACGACGGTGGAGTTCTGGCACTGCCTGACACAGGGCTCATTGCAGCTGTTGGCCAGCGGGGTCGGGCAGCAGGGCTGGCATGGCAGGCACGGGTTGTAGCAGGACATGTCTTGGGGCTGGAGGTGCACCTGGGAGAGAGGGCAGGGAGGAGCACGGGGGCGTGTGAGGAGCAGCCTGTGCGCCCACCACGAGGGAGCCAAGGCACGTGCTGGGAGGGGAGCTGGAGGCTCTGCAGGGAGGCCCACGCGCCTCTTTGCCTGTCCCCCGCGCGCCTCTTTGCCTGTCCCCCCGCGCGCCGTGCAAAGAGAGCCAGGCACAGGAAAGCTCTTTCCTAGACAAGAGCCCAAGAGTCCCCTCGGCCCAGACCCAGGCCCTGTCCACGCCAGACCTTCTCCCCGCTTCCCCGCCCAGGAGCAGCAGCCCCAAGCCCCGGTCTAGGACAGGGCTTCCAACTCACTTGCTTCCGAAGGAGAAGAAGGGGAGCGAAGCGGATGAGAGAGTGAAGAGCTGGGGTGGCTTTTATAGTGGTCCTGCACTGCCCCAGGTCCAGGGGAAGCCTCTGTGGAAGTAATAATTTTCTGAGAAGCTCATCTGAAATGCAAAACATCCCAGCTAATGATACGGGCTGCGTTTTGGTTTCCTGCACGGCTGCCTTTTCATTTCCTTGTTTGGCTGTACCCGCTCCCCTTTGAAGGCTCCTTTTCAGCGCTGGGGTGGGAGGCCCAAGGATTGCTGGGACAGGAGCGCATCGGTGCCTGCAGAAGATGAGTGCGAAGGGCCGGAGGGGTCGCGTGCAGGCTGGGGACATTGGCCTGGGGCACTCGCGTGGGCTTCTTTGCAGCCCCATTGGCAGGAAGGGCTCTGCTGCTCCCAGCCCTGCAGTCCCCGCCTGGATGCCAAAGGGCTCCCGAGCAGGACCAGGTGCCGCATTCCCCTTTCTCCCACCCTCCGAGACCTCTCTGATGGTCACTGGCCATTGCCTCCGCAGGCGGGTAGTCAGCGCTGCAGCCTTTGACTCTCTTCCTCCTCTTGCTGCTCTGGGGAGGCCTTTGTGCACCTCTTGGGCCTCCCCCACTCTCTCTGGGGGTCCCTTACCAACACCAACACCAACACCAACACCAACACCAACACCAACACCAACACCAACACCATGAGTGTGCCTGGAGCCTTGTCCTGCCCCGGGGTGCTCCAGCCCTGCTCTGCCCTGCCCTGCCCTGCCAAGGGGCTTCCCCGTCTGTCCCCGGGCAAGTCCACGCTTGCTCACGTGTAGGCAGGGGTGCTTGCTTAATTGCCCTTGTGTGCATACTGGAGCTGCGTGCAAGGGAATTCCACATGGGCCTGAGGAAAAACTCTTTTACTGGGAGGGTGGCCAAGCCCAGGAGATACTGCCCAGGCAGCCTGTGCAAGCTCCATTCTTGGGGATATTCAGGAGCACACGGGGCAGTGTCCTGATCAACCTGCTCTCGTTGAGCCTGCTCTGAGCAGGAGAGTTGCACCTGACCATCTCCAGAGCCACCTTCCAACCTCAACGGTTCTAGGATTCTGGGCCTCGGCAATCGGCCACTCATTGGTCACGATGCTCAAGATGCCACTGCACTTCCTACCTGTGGAGAGGACAAGCTGCTTTGGCAGCTGCGTGGCCCAGCTCTTCCTGCTCGCAGTCGTGGCCTGCGACCGATCTGTGGCCATGTGCCAGCCCCAGGGGTCCCCGGTGTCATGCGAGGGAAGGTCTGTGCCATTGCGGTGGCAGGCCTGAGGGCTGGGGCCACTCTCCCCTTGTTGGCGCCAGTGGCGCTCACCCTGTGTTTGCCCAGCCGCAGCCCCAATGACCTGGACTGCTTCTTCTGTGAGGTACCGCCCATGCTGGCCTGTGCCGAGAGCTGCTGGGCTGGTGTGCTCCTTGTCTCCAAAGGTGGCACCAATGCCCTGGTGTGCAGCCTGGCCTTGCTGGGCTCCTGGGACTCAGTGGTTCAGCTCTCCACCAGGGCGGCAGACAGGAGAAGAGAGACGCAAGGCACTTGCCACTTCACTGTGGTTGTGCTGTTCTTCGGGCCATGGTCCCGGATCTTCACCCGCCTCACTACCAGCCTCTCCCGGGACAGAGGAGTGTCCGTCTTCAACAGTGCTGGTGCTGCCTCTCCTCAAGCCACTGCTCTAGAGCCCGAAGAAACAGAAGGCGAGGGAAGCGGTAAGAAAGTGGGAAACAGAGTGGTATTCTCCAGGATGTGCAAGGATGGTGGAAGGACTGGGAGCATCCAACTGGGGCAAGTTTCTTTCTAGAGGAGGGGAGGTGGGACGGAGAAGGAGGGCTTGCAACGACAGTGGATAAGGATCCACACACTGGATGGGAAAGAGGCAGAGGAGAAAATGGAAGGAGAGGCAAGGCACGGCAAGGCACGGCAAGGCAAGGCAAGGCAAGGTACAGAGCTCTTTTGATGGGTGCCTTTCATGAGTTGTTCTCCATCCACAGGGACCGCTTGGCTTTTCGGGACACAATGCCCATGTGCAACAGCCATATGTGGAATTACTGTGAGGAAACAAGCAATTTGCAGGCAGTATGTGCGATTGTCTTGATCACAGTGTAGGTGGCTTCTGTGGTGAATGACTGGCTGCTCTGGAGGTGCGAGGTGGTGCAACTCATC
The DNA here is from genome assembly GCF_047370975.1 of Nipponia nippon. Lineage (NCBI taxonomy): Eukaryota > Metazoa > Chordata > Aves > Pelecaniformes > Threskiornithidae > Nipponia > Nipponia nippon. The sequence goes on from NW_028262364.1 coordinate 1,231,075, forward strand.
TCGTGCTTCCTTGGGATTTGGTGGGGGGGGGGGACGGGGGCTCTGCGGGCACCCCATGGTACAGTCAGTGGGACCACTTGGTGAGCAAAGTCCACCCCAGCGCAAACGACTGCTCATGGGGGGAGAGATCTGTGAAGATGTCTGCCAGCTGGTCTAGAGAGACAGGCCTCTCTCTTTGGAATCGCTGGCATTTGCTCTGAGTTTTCCCTGCCGCTTTGTTTCCAATTTGTGGGGACGGCAAGTGGGTAGTTACGACCTGAAAAGACACGGAGAAGTCAAGAAGAGGAGGAGCTATCCTGTTGGGCGATCGCCGCTACAATCCATGGCTGATCGATTATGTGGTACGGACAGCCGTTCCCTGTGGGACACCGTTGACAATCTTTCTACCATTCCCAGTGGGCCGCCTTCCCCTTCTCCATACAAAATACAACCAGTGTCATGGGTGGTGGCTTCAGCCGCGTGGCCTTCTCTCAGGTAAGAAAGACAGGCTGACCATGTGGGCAGAAAGCCCCGGGAGGAAGGAGGTAGAGCTGAATGTCCTGAGAAGTGCTGGATGGAGAGGGCGAGGCAGAAATGGGGATCGGTGTCATCAAGCAGGAGAAAAGCAGCGCTGCTCGGCATCAATGTGTGCCGACACAGATGCTGCCCTGTGTCTGGCTGTGCGCTGGGTGGCCAGAGAAGTCGGCCAGGGAGCCTTTTGCCCTGCTGGAGATGGGTGTGAGGGCTGTGTCCCTGGCTGCCTCCTTTGTCTCCTTCTGCCTGAGCACTGCACTGCCAGTTCTGGGAACTGTCAGCAGGCTGCCACCTGCCTGTCGCAGGCGTGCACGGCTCCCCTTGGGCAGCCTGGCCTGGAGTTTCACAAGAGGCAGCAGTGTTACAAGCGGGTATGAGTGCCTGCGAGGATGTTCAGGGCCCTTGTGACCGAGAGGATTTTGAAAGGTCGAGCTGTGGCCTGGCTGCACCAGTTGGAAGCTCCCAGCGCTGGAAAACCTGGTCCTGGCCCTGGGGAGCCCGGGGCCCAGCACCGCTGGCCGCTTGACTCCCTTAGTCTGGCCGAGCAAGTGCTTTAACCACTAGGCAATGTGAGTAGAAAAGCTCCCTGGGGCAGAGGTGTGAGATCCCAGGCAGCCCTCGGAGTGTTTTGCTCCGCCCTTTGGGCTGAGGTTTGGAGGTGGCTTTGAGCTGGTAGAGGGAGGAGAAGACAGGAGCTGGCAAGCTTCAGCTCCCACTTCCTGGAGCTCCCTGGGCACCTTGCTGAGTGGGGAGCGTGACGCGGTCCAGGTTTGCCCGGCAGCCTTGGCGGGACTGGCGGAGGCTGGTGAGACACGGGTGTCAGGCTGGGGAGGAGCAGGGCGGTGGGCCAGTGGGAGTGTCAGCGCTGGAGGGGGAAGAGGGGAGTCCTGGCCCTTTGGCAAAACTGGGAGCTATCGTGTTGGGAGAGGGGAGGCTGCAGATGGCGCGTGGCAAAGGATGGGAGCATGACGTGTTGTGAGCAACGGGCGTGAAAGGGGGAGCAGGACTCTACACATCCCTTTTGCAGGTAGCGCAAAGCCTCCTATGTGCTGTTTCTACATGCGTGCCTAGAGAGACAGAGAGTGAGCTGTCAGGAAACAGACCACATCTGCACTTGGAAACTCCGCCTCTTCTAGCTGTGCTGGAGGGAGTGCTGGCAGCCTGACTGGGGATAGAGAAGATCCCTGCAAGCCCTACAAGGAAGGCTAAGTCAACGCAAGGAGAGCTGAAATGCTGGAGAAGCACCGGCTTGCAGTTGGAAGCCACAAAGGCAGGTGGGCGAGGAAGAGCCCACCTCTCTTCCTCGCCTGAGGGAGAGAGAGGTTGTAGCTGGAGCTGTCTTGTGGCCAGAGGTGCACCGGGGAGAGATGGCAGGGAGGAGCAGAGGGGCACGTGAGGCGCAACCTGTCACACAACCACCACCACCGCCACCACCACACCTGCCGCAGGGAGAGGGGCCCTCCTGAAGCAAGAGGTGCCAGCCAGGGAGGGCTCACAGGTGCTGCTGGTTGCAGAACCAGTGCCCAGTGCCGCCACCACCCGCCAGTGCGGCCGGGGAGATGGACTCCTCGCTCGGGCAGTGCTTGGGCTCCCCGTCATCTGCAGGGCGTGCTCAAAGGCTGAGGAGGGCATTTGCGTGCAGGGATGCAGCAAGGCAGGCCCTGACGGCTGCTGGCCCTGCAGCGGCCGGGGGCATCTCCCTCAGCTGCAAGGGACAGTGTCTTGAAAGGAGCCCATTGCCTGGGTCTCACCCTCCGCTTCCTGCGGGAATGCCAATGGCTCTCCTTTGTGCCTGCAAGATCTCCCCAGAGCGACACCTTTCTCTCTGGAAGCCAGGGAGAGCGTCCGGAGAGAGAAGGACCACGCAGAGGCCCAGGCTGGGATGCAGCAGAACTTTAATGAGTCGAAAGAGGGGAAGGAGGTCCTCTGAGTGGGGGGCCAAGGTGCAGGGAGCACCAGGGGGAGCTAGGAGTCTTTGCCCCTTGGCCAGGGTGGAGTTCGCACTGGGCGCCTGCCTGCCTGCCTGCCTGCCTGCCTGCCTGCCTGCCCCCGAGAGGGAAAGGGGCAGCAGGTCCTTCCTCGCGTGGGGCTTAGCAGGTGCTCAGAGCCCAGGGGAGCAGAAGACAACAGAGAGAAGAGAGAGAGAAAAGAGACTGAGAAACAGGCAAGCTAGAGAAGGGCCATGTTTTCAGAGAGCCCAGGCGCGCCTCTTCCTGCCTTCCTTTGCGGCTGGAGCCGTGGATGCTCAGCCCCTTTGAAAGCCATGGCCAGGATCTCCGTGCTCAGTCCATTACCGTCTTCTGGGTTCCTGGGGGTCCTCCTGTGGGGCCGCCTGCGGCAGCTTTAGCAGGGGAGGCATGTTCTCCCGCAGTAGCGGCTGGAAATGCCAGAGAGGTCACAGCACCCAGAGGTGATGGGCACTCCCTGAGAGCTGAGGATGCTGCCAACAGCAGCGGAGGTGGAGGATCCCACAACGGTGTTCTGCGGGAAGGAGCTGAGGATGGGTCCGGGCAGGGTCACCACCACGGGAGAGGGCTCGATGACGACGGTGGAGTTCTGGCACTGCCTGACACAGGGCTCATTGCAGCTGTTGGCCAGCGGGGTCGGGCAGCAGGGCTGGCATGGCAGGCACGGGTTGTAGCAGGACATGTCTTGGGGCTGGAGGTGCACCTGGGAGAGAGGGCAGGGAGGAGCACGGGGGCGTGTGAGGAGCAGCCTGTGCGCCCACCACGAGGGAGCCAAGGCACGTGCTGGGAGGGGAGCTGGAGGCTCTGCAGGGAGGCCCACGCGCCTCTTTGCCTGTCCCCCCGCGCGCCGTGCAAAGAGAGCCAGGCACAGGAAAGCTCTTTCCTAGACAAGAGCCCAAGAGTCCTCTCGGCCCAGACCCAGGCCCTGTCCACGCCAGACCTTCTCCCCGCTTCCCCTCCCAGGAGCAGCAGCCCCAAGCCCCGGTCTAGGACAGGGCTTCCAACTCACTTGCTTCCGAAGGAGAAGAAGGGGAGCGAAGCGGATGAGAGAGTGAAGAGCTGGGGTGGCTTTTATAGTGGTCCTGCACTGCCCCAGGTCCAGGGGAAGCCTCTGTGGAAGTAATAATTTTCTGAGAAGCTCATCTGAAATGCAAAACATCCCAGCTAATGATACGGGCTGCGTTTTGGTTTCCTGCACGGCTGCCTTTTCATTTCCTTGTTTGGCTGTACCCGCTCCCCTTTGAAGGCTCCTTTTCAGCGCTGGGGTGGGAGGCCCAAGGATTGCTGGGACAGGAGCGCATCGGTGCCTGCAGAAGATGAGTGCGAAGGGCCGGAGGGGTCGCGTGCAGGCTGGGGACATTGGCCTGGGGCACTCGCGTGGGCTTCTTTGCAGCCCCATTGGCAGGAAGGGCTCTGCTGCTCCCAGCCCTGCAGTCCCCGCCTGGATGCCAAAGGGCTCCCGAGCAGGACCAGGTGCCGCATTCCCCTTTCTCCCACCCTCCGAGACCTCTCTGATGGTCACTGGCCATTGCCTCCGCAGGCGGGTAGTCAGCGCTGCAGCCTTTGACTCTCTTCCTCCTCTTGCTGCTCTGGGGAGGCCTTTGTGCACCTCTTGGGCCTCCCCCACTCTCTCTGGGGGTCCCTTACCAACACCAACACCAACACCAACACCAACACCAACACCAACACCAACACCAACACCATGAGTGTGCCTGGAGCCTTGTCCTGCCCCGGGGTGCTCCAGCCCTGCTCTGCCCTGCCCTGCCCTGCCAAGGGGCTTCCCCGTCTGTCCCCGGGCAAGTCCACGCTTGCTCACGTGTAGGCAGGGGTGCTTGCTTAATTGCCCTTGTGTGCATACTGGAGCTGCGTGCAAGGGAATTCCACATGGGCCTGAGGAAAAACTCTTTTACTGGGAGGGTGGCCAAGCCCAGGAGATACTGCCCAGGCAGCCTGTGCAAGCTCCATTCTTGGGGATATTCAGGAGCACACGGGGCAGTGTCCTGATCAACCTGCTCTCGTTGAGCCTGCTCTGAGCAGGAGAGTTGCACCTGACCATCTCCAGAGCCACCTTCCAACCTCAACGGTTCTAGGATTCTGGGCCTCGGCAATCGGCCACTCATTGGTCACGATGCTCAAGATGCCACTGCACTTCCTACCTGTGGAGAGGACAAGCTGCTTTGGCAGCTGCGTGGCCCAGCTCTTCCTGCTCGCAGTCGTGGCCTGCGACCGATCTGTGGCCATGTGCCAGCCCCAGGGGTCCCCGGTGTCATGCGAGGGAAGGTCTGTGCCATTGCGGTGGCAGGCCTGAGGGCTGGGGCCACTCTCCCCTTGTTGGCGCCAGTGGCGCTCACCCTGTGTTTGCCCAGCCGCAGCCCCAATGACCTGGACTGCTTCTTCTGTGAGGTACCGCCCATGCTGGCCTGTGCCGAGAGCTGCTGGGCTGGTGTGCTCCTTGTCTCCAAAGGTGGCACCAATGCCCTGGTGTGCAGCCTGGCCTTGCTGGGCTCCTGGGACTCAGTGGTTCAGCTCTCCACCAGGGCGGCAGACAGGAGAAGAGAGACGCAAGGCACTTGCCACTTCACTGTGGTTGTGCTGTTCTTCGGGCCATGGTCCCGGATCTTCACCCGCCTCACTACCAGCCTCTCCCGGGACAGAGGAGTGTCCGTCTTCAACAGTGCTGGTGCTGCCTCTCCTCAAGCCACTGCTCTAGAGCCCGAAGAAACAGAAGGCGAGGGAAGCGGTAAGAAAGTGGGAAACAGAGTGGTATTCTCCAGGATGTGCAAGGATGGTGGAAGGACTGGGAGCATCCAACTGGGGCAAGTTTCTTTCTAGAGGAGGGGAGGTGGGACGGAGAAGGAGGGCTTGCAACGACAGTGGATAAGGATCCACACACTGGATGGGAAAGAGGCAGAGGAGAAAATGGAAGGAGAGGCAAGGCACGGCAAGGCACGGCAAGGCAAGGCAAGGCAAGGTACAGAGCTCTTTTGATGGGTGCCTTTCATGAGTTGTTCTCCATCCACAGGGACCGCTTGGCTTTTCGGGACACAATGCCCATGTGCAACAGCCATATGTGGAATTACTGTGAGGAAACAAGCAATTTGCAGGCAGTATGTGCGATTGTCTTGATCACAGTGTAGGTGGCTTCTGTGGTGAATGACTGGCTGCTCTGGAGGTGCGAGGTGGTGCAACTCATCTCGTGCTTCCTTGGGATTTGGTGGGGGGGGGGGACGGGGGCTCTGCGGGCACCCCATGGTACAGTCAGTGGGACCACTTGGTGAGCAAAGTCCACCCCAGCGCAAACGACTGCTCATGGGGGGAGAGATCTGTGAAGATGTCTGCCAGCTGGTCTAGAGAGACAGGCCTCTCTCTTTGGAATCGCTGGCATTTGCTCTGAGTTTTCCCTGCCGCTTTGTTTCCAATTTGTGGGGACGGCAAGTGGGTAGTTACGACCTGAAAAGACACGGAGAAGTCAAGAAGAGGAGGAGCTATCCTGTTGGGCGATCGCCGCTACAATCCATGGCTGATCGATTATGTGGTACGGACAGCCGTTCCCTGTGGGACACCGTTGACAATCTTTCTACCATTCCCAGTGGGCCGCCTTCCCCTTCTCCATACAAAATACAACCAGTGTCATGGGTGGTGGCTTCAGCCGCGTGGCCTTCTCTCAGGTAAGAAAGACAGGCTGACCATGTGGGCAGAAAGCCCCGGGAGGAAGGAGGTAGAGCTGAATGTCCTGAGAAGTGCTGGATGGAGAGGGCGAGGCAGAAATGGGGATCGGTGTCATCAAGCAGGAGAAAAGCAGCGCTGCTCGGCATCAATGTGTGCCGACACAGATGCTGCCCTGTGTCTGGCTGTGCGCTGGGTGGCCAGAGAAGTCGGCCAGGGAGCCTTTTGCCCTGCTGGAGATGGGTGTGAGGGCTGTGTCCCTGGCTGCCTCCTTTGTCTCCTTCTGCCTGAGCACTGCACTGCCAGTTCTGGGAACTGTCAGCAGGCTGCCACCTGCCTGTCGCAGGCGTGCACGGCTCCCCTTGGGCAGCCTGGCCTGGAGTTTCACAAGAGGCAGCAGTGTTACAAGCGGGTATGAGTGCCTGCGAGGATGTTCAGGGCCCTTGTGACCGAGAGGATTTTGAAAGGTCGAGCTGTGGCCTGGCTGCACCAGTTGGAAGCTCCCAGCGCTGGAAAACCTGGTCCTGGCCCTGGGGAGCCCGGGGCCCAGCACCGCTGGCCGCTTGACTCCCTTAGTCTGGCCGAGCAAGTGCTTTAACCACTAGGCAATGTGAGTAGAAAAGCTCCCTGGGGCAGAGGTGTGAGATCCCAGGCAGCCCTCGGAGTGTTTTGCTCCGCCCTTTGGGCTGAGGTTTGGAGGTGGCTTTGAGCTGGTAGAGGGAGGAGAAGACAGGAGCTGGCAAGCTTCAGCTCCCACTTCCTGGAGCTCCCTGGGCACCTTGCTGAGTGGGGAGCGTGACGCGGTCCAGGTTTGCCCGGCAGCCTTGGCGGGACTGGCGGAGGCTGGTGAGACACGGGTGTCAGGCTGGGGAGGAGCAGGGCGGTGGGCCAGTGGGAGTGTCAGCGCTGGAGGGGGAAGAGGGGAGTCCTGGCCCTTTGGCAAAACTGGGAGCTATCGTGTTGGGAGAGGGGAGGCTGCAGATGGCGCGTGGCAAAGGATGGGAGCATGACGTGTTGTGAGCAACGGGCGTGAAAGGGGGAGCAGGACTCTACACATCCCTTTTGCAGGTAGCGCAAAGCCTCCTATGTGCTGTTTCTACATGCGTGCCTAGAGAGACAGAGAGTGAGCTGTCAGGAAACAGACCACATCTGCACTTGGAAACTCCGCCTCTTCTAGCTGTGCTGGAGGGAGTGCTGGCAGCCTGACTGGGGATAGAGAAGATCCCTGCAAGCCCTACAAGGAAGGCTAAGTCAACGCAAGGAGAGCTGAAATGCTGGAGAAGCACCGGCTTGCAGTTGGAAGCCACAAAGGCAGGTGGGCGAGGAAGAGCCCACCTCTCTTCCTCGCCTGAGGGAGAGAGAGGTTGTAGCTGGAGCTGTCTTGTGGCCAGAGGTGCACCGGGGAGAGATGGCAGGGAGGAGCAGAGGGGCACGTGAGGCGCAACCTGTCACACAACCACCACCACCGCCACCACCACACCTGCCGCAGGGAGAGGGGCCCTCCTGAAGCAAGAGGTGCCAGCCAGGGAGGGCTCACAGGTGCTGCTGGTTGCAGAACCAGTGCCCAGTGCCGCCACCACCCGCCAGTGCGGCCGGGGAGATGGACTCCTCGCTCGGGCAGTGCTTGGGCTCCCCGTCATCTGCAGGGCGTGCTCAAAGGCTGAGGAGGGCATTTGCGTGCAGGGATGCAGCAAGGCAGGCCCTGACGGCTGCTGGCCCTGCAGCGGCCGGGGGCATCTCCCTCAGCTGCAAGGGACAGTGTCTTGAAAGGAGCCCATTGCCTGGGTCTCACCCTCCGCTTCCTGCGGGAATGCCAATGGCTCTCCTTTGTGCCTGCAAGATCTCCCCAGAGCGACACCTTTCTCTCTGGAAGCCAGGGAGAGCGTCCGGAGAGAGAAGGACCACGCAGAGGCCCAGGCTGGGATGCAGCAGAACTTTAATGAGTCGAAAGAGGGGAAGGAGGTCCTCTGAGTGGGGGGCCAAGGTGCAGGGAGCACCAGGGGGAGCTAGGAGTCTTTGCCCCTTGGCCAGGGTGGAGTTCGCACTGGGCGCCTGCCTGCCTGCCTGCCTGCCTGCCTGCCTGCCTGCCCCCGAGAGGGAAAGGGGCAGCAGGTCCTTCCTCGCGTGGGGCTTAGCAGGTGCTCAGAGCCCAGGGGAGCAGAAGACAACAGAGAGAAGAGAGAGAGAAAAGAGACTGAGAAACAGGCAAGCTAGAGAAGGGCCATGTTTTCAGAGAGCCCAGGCGCGCCTCTTCCTGCCTTCCTTTGCGGCTGGAGCCGTGGATGCTCAGCCCCTTTGAAAGCCATGGCCAGGATCTCCGTGCTCAGTCCATTACCGTCTTCTGGGTTCCTGGGGGTCCTCCTGTGGGGCCGCCTGCGGCAGCTTTAGCAGGGGAGGCATGTTCTCCCGCAGTAGCGGCTGGAAATGCCAGAGAGGTCACAGCACCCAGAGGTGATGGGCACTCCCTGAGAGCTGAGGATGCTGCCAACAGCAGCGGAGGTGGAGGATCCCACAACGGTGTTCTGCGGGAAGGAGCTGAGGATGGGTCCGGGCAGGGTCACCACCACGGGAGAGGGCTCGATGACGACGGTGGAGTTCTGGCACTGCCTGACACAGGGCTCATTGCAGCTGTTGGCCAGCGGGGTCGGGCAGCAGGGCTGGCATGGCAGGCACGGGTTGTAGCAGGACATGTCTTGGGGCTGGAGGTGCACCTGGGAGAGAGGGCAGGGAGGAGCACGGGGGCGTGTGAGGAGCAGCCTGTGCGCCCACCACGAGGGAGCCAAGGCACGTGCTGGGAGGGGAGCTGGAGGCTCTGCAGGGAGGCCCACGCGCCTCTTTGCCTGTCCCCCCGCGCGCCGTGCAAAGAGAGCCAGGCACAGGAAAGCTCTTTCCTAGACAAGAGCCCAAGAGTCCTCTCGGCCCAGACCCAGGCCCTGTCCACGCCAGACCTTCTCCCCGCTTCCCCTCCCAGGAGCAGCAGCCCCAAGCCCCGGTCTAGGACAGGGCTTCCAACTCACTTGCTTCCGAAGGAGAAGAAGGGGAGCGAAGCGGATGAGAGAGTGAAGAGCTGGGGTGGCTTTTATAGTGGTCCTGCACTGCCCCAGGTCCAGGGGAAGCCTCTGTGGAAGTAATAATTTTCTGAGAAGCTCATCTGAAATGCAAAACATCCCAGCTAATGATACGGGCTGCGTTTTGGTTTCCTGCACGGCTGCCTTTTCATTTCCTTGTTTGGCTGTACCCGCTCCCCTTTGAAGGCTCCTTTTCAGCGCTGGGGTGGGAGGCCCAAGGATTGCTGGGACAGGAGCGCATCGGTGCCTGCAGAAGATGAGTGCGAAGGGCCGGAGGGGTCGCGTGCAGGCTGGGGACATTGGCCTGGGGCACTCGCGTGGGCTTCTTTGCAGCCCCATTGGCAGGAAGGGCTCTGCTGCTCCCAGCCCTGCAGTCCCCGCCTGGATGCCAAAGGGCTCCCGAGCAGGACCAGGTGCCGCATTCCCCTTTCTCCCACCCTCCGAGACCTCTCTGATGGTCACTGGCCATTGCCTCCGCAGGCGGGTAGTCAGCGCTGCAGCCTTTGACTCTCTTCCTCCTCTTGCTGCTCTGGGGAGGCCTTTGTGCACCTCTTGGGCCTCCCCCACTCTCTCTGGGGGTCCCTTACCAACACCAACACCAACACCAACACCAACACCAACACCAACACCAACACCAACACCATGAGTGTGCCTGGAGCCTTGTCCTGCCCCGGGGTGCTCCAGCCCTGCTCTGCCCTGCCCTGCCCTGCCAAGGGGCTTCCCCGTCTGTCCCCGGGCAAGTCCACGCTTGCTCACGTGTAGGCAGGGGTGCTTGCTTAATTGCCCTTGTGTGCATACTGGAGCTGCGTGCAAGGGAATTCCACATGGGCCTGAGGAAAAACTCTTTTACTGGGAGGGTGGCCAAGCCCAGGAGATACTGCCCAGGCAGCCTGTGCAAGCTCCATTCTTGGGGATATTCAGGAGCACACGGGGCAGTGTCCTGATCAACCTGCTCTCGTTGAGCCTGCTCTGAGCAGGAGAGTTGCACCTGACCATCTCCAGAGCCACCTTCCAACCTCAACGGTTCTAGGATTCTGGGCCTCGGCAATCGGCCACTCATTGGTCACGATGCTCAAGATGCCACTGCACTTCCTACCTGTGGAGAGGACAAGCTGCTTTGGCAGCTGCGTGGCCCAGCTCTTCCTGCTCGCAGTCGTGGCCTGCAACCAATCTGTGGCCATGTGCCAGCCCCAGGGGTCCCCGGTGTCATGCGAGGGAAGGTCTGTGCCATTGCGGTGGCAGGCCTGAGGGCTGGGGCCACTCTCCCCTTGTTGGCGCCAGTGGCGCTCACCCTGTGTTTGCCCAGCCGCAGCCCCAATGACCTGGACTGCTTCTTCTGTGAGGTACCGCCCATGCTGGCCTGTGCCGAGAGCTGCTGGGCTGGTGTGCTCCTTGTCTCCAAAGGTGGCACCAATGCCCTGGTGTGCAGCCTGGCCTTGCTGGGCTCCTGGGACTCAGTGGTTCAGCTCTCCACCAGGGCGGCAGACAGGAGAAGAGAGACGCAAGGCACTTGCCACTTCACTGTGGTTGTGCTGTTCTTCGGGCCATGGTCCCGGATCTTCACCCGCCTCACTACCAGCCTCTCCCGGGACAGAGGAGTGTCCGTCTTCAACAGTGCTGGTGCTGCCTCTCCTCAAGCCACTGCTCTAGAGCCCGAAGAAACAGAAGGCGAGGGAAGCGGTAAGAAAGTGGGAAACAGAGTGGTATTCTCCAGGATGTGCAAGGATGGTGGAAGGACTGGGAGCATCCAACTGGGGCAAGTTTCTTTCTAGAGGAGGGGAGGTGGGACGGAGAAGGAGGGCTTGCAACGACAGTGGATAAGGATCCACACACTGGATGGGAAAGAGGCAGAGGAGAAAATGGAAGGAGAGGCAAGGCACGGCAAGGCACGGCAAGGCAAGGCAAGGCAAGGTACAGAGCTCTTTTGATGGGTGCCTTTCATGAGTTGTTCTCCATCCACAGGGACCGCTTGGCTTTTCGGGACACAATGCCCATGTGCAACAGCCATATGTGGAATTACTCTGAGGAAACAAGCAATTTGCAGGCAGTATGTGCGATTGTCTTGATGACAGTGTAGGTGGCTTCTGTGGTGAATGACTGGCTGCTCTGGAGGTGCGAGGTGGTGCAACTCATCTCGTGCTTCCTTGGGATTTGGGGGGGGGGGACGGGGGCTCTGCGGGCACCCCATGGTACAGTCAGTGGGACCACTTGGTGAGCAAAGTCCACCCCAGCGCAAACGACTGCTCATGGGGGGAGAGATCTGTGAAGATGTCTGCCAGCTGGTCTAGAGAGACAGGCCTCTCTCTTTGGAATCGCTGGCATTTGCTCTGAGTTTTCCCTGCCGCTTTGTTTCCAGTTTGCGGGGACGGCAAGTGGGTAGTTACGACCTGAAAAGACACGGAGAAGTCAAGAAGAGGAGGAGCTATCCTGTTGGGCGATCGCCGCTACAATCCATGGCTGATCGATTATGTGGTACGGACAGCCGTTCCCTGTGGGACACCGTTGACAATCTTTCTACCATTCCCAGTGGGCCGCCTTCCCCTTCTCCATACAAAATACAACCAGTGTCATGGGTGGTGGCTTCAGCCGCGTGGCCTTCTCTCAGGTAAGAAAGACAGGCTGACCATGTGGGCAGAAAGCCCCGGGAGGAAGGAGGTAGAGCTGAATGTCCTGAGAAGTGCTGGATGGAGAGGGCGAGGCAGAAATGGGGATCGGTGTCATCAAGCAGGAGAAAAGCAGCGCTGCTCGGCATCAATGTGTGCCGACACAGATGCTGCCCTGTGTCTGGCTGTGCGCTGGGTGGCCAGAGAAGTCGGCCAGGGAGCCTTTTGCCCTGCTGGAGATGGGTGTGAGGGCTGTGTCCCTGGCTGCCTCCTTTGTCTCCTTCTGCCTGAGCACTGCACTGCCAGTTCTGGGAACTGTCAGCAGGCTGCCACCTGCCTGTCGCAGGCGTGCACGGCTCCCCTTGGGCAGCCTGGCCTGGAGTTTCACAAGAGGCAGCAGTGTTACAAGCGGGTATGAGTGCCTGCGAGGATGTTCAGGGCCCTTGTGACCGAGAGGATTTTGAAAGGTCGAGCTGTGGCCTGGCTGCACCAGTTGGAAGCTCCCAGCGCTGGAAAACCTGGTCCTGGCCCTGGGGAGCCCGGGGCCCAGCACCGCTGGCCGCTTGACTCCCTTAGTCTGGCCGAGCAAGTGCTTTAACCACTAGGCAATGTGAGTAGAAAAGCTCCCTGGGGCAGAGGTGTGAGATCCCAGGCAGCCCTCGGAGTGTTTTGCTCCGCCCTTTGGGCTGAGGTTTGGAGGTGGCTTTGAGCTGGTAGAGGGAGGAGAAGACAGGAGCTGGCAAGCTTCAGCTCCCACTTCCTGGAGCTCCCTGGGCACCTTGCTGAGTGGGGAGCGTGACGCGGTCCAGGTTTGCCCGGCAGCCTTGGCGGGACTGGCGGAGGCTGGTGAGACACGGGTGTCAGGCTGGGGAGGAGCAGGGCGGTGGGCCAGTGGGAGTGTCAGCGCTGGAGGGGGAAGAGGGGAGTCCTGGCCCTTTGGCAAAACTGGGAGCTATCGTGTTGGGAGAGGGGAGGCTGCAGATGGCGCGTGGCAAAGGATGGGAGCATGACGTGTTGTGAGCAACGGGCGTGAAAGGGGGAGCAGGACTCTACACATCCCTTTTGCAGGTAGCGCAAAGCCTCCTATGTGCTGTTTCTACATGCGTGCCTAGAGAGACAGAGAGTGAGCTGTCAGGAAACAGACCACATCTGCACTTGGAAACTCCGCCTCTTCTAGCTGTGCTGGAGGGAGTGCTGGCAGCCTGACTGGGGATAGAGAAGATCCCTGCAAGCCCTACAAGGAAGGCTAAGTCAACGCAAGGAGAGCTGAAATGCTGGAGAAGCACCGGCTTGCAGTTGGAAGCCACAAAGGCAGGTGGGCGAGGAAGAGCCCACCTCTCTTCCTCGCCTGAGGGAGAGAGAGGTTGTAGCTGGAGCTGTCTTGTGGCCAGAGGTGCACCGGGGAGAGATGGCAGGGAGGAGCAGAGGGGCACGTGAGGCGCAACCTGTCACACAACCACCACCACCGCCACCACCACACCTGCCGCAGGGAGAGGGGCCCTCCTGAAGCAAGAGGTGCCAGCCAGGGAGGGCTCACAGGTGCTGCTGGTTGCAGAACCAGTGCCCAGTGCCGCCACCACCCGCCAGTGCGGCCGGGGAGATGGACTCCTCGCTCGGGCAGTGCTTGGGCTCCCCGTCATCTGCAGGGCGTGCTCAAAGGCTGAGGAGGGCATTTGCGTGCAGGGATGCAGCAAGGCAGGCCCTGACGGCTGCTGGCCCTGCAGCGGCCGGGGGCATCTCCCTCAGCTGCAAGGGACAGTGTCTTGAAAGGAGCCCATTGCCTGGGTCTCACCCTCCGCTTCCTGCGGGAATGCCAATGGCTCTCCTTTGTGCCTGCAAGATCTCCCCAGAGCGACACCTTTCTCTCTGGAAGCCAGGGAGAGCGTCCGGAGAGAGAAGGACCACGCAGAGGCCCAGGCTGGGATGCAGCAGAACTTTAATGAGTCGAAAGAGGGGAAGGAGGTCCTCTGAGTGGGGGCCAAGGTGCAGGGAGCACCAGGGGGAGCTAGGAGTCTTTGCCCCTTGGCCAGGGTGGAGTTCGCACTGGGCGCCTGCCTGCCTGCCTGCCTGCCTGCCTGCCTGCCTGCCCCCGAGAGGGAAAGGGGCAGCAGGTCCTTCCTCGCGTGGGGCTTAGCAGGTGCTCAGAGCCCAGGGGAGCAGAAGACAACAGAGAGAAGAGAGAGAGAAAAGAGACTGAGAAACAGGCAAGCTAGAGAAGGGCCATGTTTTCAGAGAGCCCAGGCGCGCCTCTTCCTGCCTTCCTTTGCGGCTGGAGCCGTGGATGCTCAGCCCCTTTGAAAGCCATGGCCAGGATCTCCGTGCTCAGTCCATTACCGTCTTCTGGGTTCCTGGGGGTCCTCCTGTGGGGCCGCCTGCGGCAGCTTTAGCAGGGGAGGCATGTTCTCCCGCAGTAGCGGCTGGAAATGCCAGAGAGGTCACAGCACCCAGAGGTGATGGGCACTCCCTGAGAGCTGAGGATGCTGCCAACAGCAGCGGAGGTGGAGGATCCCACAACGGTGTTCTGCGGGAAGGAGCTGAGGATGGGTCCGGGCAGGGTCACCACCACGGGAGAGGGCTCGATGACGACGGTGGAGTTCTGGCACTGCCTGACACAGGGCTCATTGCAGCTGTTGGCCAGCGGGGTCGGGCAGCAGGGCTGGCATGGCAGGCACGGGTTGTAGCAGGACATGTCTTGGGGCTGGAGGTGCACCTGGGAGAGAGGGCAGGGAGGAGCACGGGGGCGTGTGAGGAGCAGCCTGTGCGCCCACCACGAGGGAGCCAAGGCACGTGCTGGGAGGGGAGCTGGAGGCTCTGCAGGGAGGCCCACGCGCCTCTTTGCCTGTCCCCCGCGCGCCTCTTTGCCTGTCCCCCCGCGCGCCGTGCAAAGAGAGCCAGGCACAGGAAAGCTCTTTCCTAGACAAGAGCCCAAGAGTCCCCTCGGCCCAGACCCAGGCCCTGTCCACGCCAGACCTTCTCCCCGCTTCCCCTCCCAGGAGCAGCAGCCCCAAGCCCCGGTCTAGGACAGGGCTTCCAACTCACTTGCTTCCGAAGGAGAAGAAGGGGAGCGAAGCGGATGAGAGAGTGAAGAGCTGGGGTGGCTTTTATAGTGGTCCTGCACTGCCCCAGGTCCAGGGGAAGCCTCTGTGGAAGTAATAATTTTCTGAGAAGCTCATCTGAAATGCAAAACATCCCAGCTAATGATACGGGCTGCGTTTTGGTTTCCTGCACGGCTGCCTTTTCATTTCCTTGTTTGGCTGTACCCGCTCCCCTTTGAAGGCTCCTTTTCAGCGCTGGGGTGGGAGGCCCAAGGATTGCTGGGACAGGAGCGCATCGGTGCCTGCAGAAGATGAGTGCGAAGGGCCGGAGGGGTCGCGTGCAGGCTGGGGACATTGGCCTGGGGCACTCGCGTGGGCTTCTTTGCAGCCCCATTGGCAGGAAGGGCTCTGCTGCTCCCAGCCCTGCAGTCCCCGCCTGGATGCCAAAGGGCTCCCGAGCGGGACCAGGTGCCGCATTCCCCTTTCTCCCACCCTCCGAGACCTCTCTGATGGTCACTGGCCATTGCCTCCGCAGGCGGGTAGTCAGCGCTGCAGCCTTTGACTCTCTTCCTCCTCCTGCTGCTCTGGGGAGGCCTTTGTGCACCTCTTGGGCCTCCCCCACTCTCTCTGGGGGTCCCTTACCAACACCAACACCAACACCAACACCAACACCATGAGTGTGCCTGGAGCCTTGTCCTGCCCCGGGGTGCTCCAGCCCTGCTCTGCCCTGCCCTGCCCTGCCAAGGGGCTTCCCCGTCTGTCCCCGGGCAAGTCCACGCTTGCTCACGTGTAGGCAGGGGTGCTTGCTTAATTGCCCTTGTGTGCATACTGGAGCTGCGTGCAAGGGAATTCCACATGGGCCTGAGGAAAAACTCTTTTACTGGGAGGGTGGCCAAGCCCAGGAGATACTGCCCAGGCAGCCTGTGCAAGCTCCATTCTTGGGGATATTCAGGAGCACACGGGGCAGTGTCCTGATCAACCTGCTCTCGTTGAGCCTGCTCTGAGCAGGAGAGTTGCACCTGACCATCTCCAGAGCCACCTTCCAACCTCAACGGTTCTAGGATTCTGGGCCTCGGCAATCGGCCACTCATTGGTCACGATGCTCAAGATGCCACTGCACTTCCTACCTGTGGAGAGGACAAGCTGCTTTGGCAGCTGCGTGGCCCAGCTCTTCCTGCTCGCAGTCGTGGCCTGCGACCGATCTGTGGCCATGTGCCAGCCCCAGGGGTCCCCGGTGTCATGCGAGGGAAGGTCTGTGCCATTGCGGTGGCAGGCCTGAGGGCTGGGGCCACTCTCCCCTTGTTGGCGCCAGTGGCGCTCACCCTGTGTTTGCCCAGCCGCAGCCCCAATGACCTGGACTGCTTCTTCTGTGAGGTACCGCCCATGCTGGCCTGTGCCGAGAGCTGCTGGGCTGGTGTGCTCCTTGTCTCCAAAGGTGGCACCAATGCCCTGGTGTGCAGCCTGGCCTTGCTGGGCTCCTGGGACTCAGTGGTTCAGCTCTCCACCAGGGCGGCAGACAGGAGAAGAGAGACGCAAGGCACTTGCCACTTCACTGTGGTTGTGCTGTTCTTCGGGCCATGGTCCCGGATCTTCACCCGCCTCACTACCAGCCTCTCCCGGGACAGAGGAGTGTCCGTCTTCAACAGTGCTGGTGCTGCCTCTCCTCAAGCCACTGCTCTAGAGCCCGAAGAAACAGAAGGCGAGGGAAGCGGTAAGAAAGTGGGAAACAGAGTGGTATTCTCCAGGATGTGCAAGGATGGTGGAAGGACTGGGAGCATCCAACTGGGGCAAGTTTCTTTCTAGAGGAGGGGAGGTGGGACGGAGAAGGAGGGCTTGCAACGACAGTGGATAAGGATCCACACACTGGATGGGAAAGAGGCAGAGGAGAAAATGGAAGGAGAGGCAAGGCACGGCAAGGCACGGCAAGGCAAGGCAAGGCAAGGTACAGAGCTCTTTTGATGGGTGCCTTTCATGAGTTGTTCTCCATCCACAGGGACCGCTTGGCTTTTCGGGACACAATGCCCATGTGCAACAGCCATATGTGGAATTACTCTGAGGAAACAAGCAATTTGCAGGCAGTATGTGCGATTGTCTTGATGACAGTGTAGGTGGCTTCTGTGGTGAATGACTGGCTGCTCTGGAGGTGCGAGGTGGTGCAACTCATCTCGTGCTTCCTTGGGATTTGGGGGGGGACGGGGGCTCTGCGGGCACCCCATGGTACAGTCAGTGGGACCACTTGGTGAGCAAAGTCCACCCCAGCGCAAACGACTGCTCATGGGGGAGAGATCTGTGAAGATGTCTGCCAGCTGGTCTAGAGAGACAGGCCTCTCTCTTTGGAATCGCTGGCATTTGCTCTGAGTTTTCCCTGCCGCTTTGTTTCCAGTTTGCGGGGACGGCAAGTGGGTAGTTACGACCTGAAAAGACACGGAGAAGTCAAGAAGAGGAGGAGCTATCCTGTTGGGCGATCGCCGCTACAATCCATGGCTGATCGATTATGTGGTACGGACAGCCGTTCCCTGTGGGACACCGTTGACAATCTTTCTACCATTCCCAGTGGGCCGCCTTCCCCTTCTCCATACAAAATACAACCAGTGTCATGGGTGGTGGCTTCAGCCGCGTGGCCTTCTCTCAGGTAAGAAAGACAGGCTGACCATGTGGGCAGAAAGCCCCGGGAGGAAGGAGGTAGAGCTGAATGTCCTGAGAAGTGCTGGATGGAGAGGGCGAGGCAGAAATGGGGATCGGTGTCATCAAGCAGGAGAAAAGCAGCGCTGCTCGGCATCAATGTGTGCCGACACAGATGCTGCCCTGTGTCTGGCTGTGCGCTGGGTGGCCAGAGAAGTCGGCCAGGGAGCCTTTTGCCCTGCTGGAGATGGGTGTGAGGGCTGTGTCCCTGGCTGCCTCCTTTGTCTCCTTCTGCCTGAGCACTGCACTGCCAGTTCTGGGAACTGTCAGCAGGCTGCCACCTGCCTGTCGCAGGCGTGCACGGCTCCCCTTGGGCAGCCTGGCCTGGAGTTTCACAAGAGGCAGCAGTGTTACAAGCGGGTATGAGTGCCTGCGAGGATGTTCAGGGCCCTTGTGACCGAGAGGATTTTGAAAGGTCGAGCTGTGGCCTGGCTGCACCAGTTGGAAGCTCCCAGCGCTGGAAAACCTGGTCCTGGCCCTGGGGAGCCCGGGGCCCAGCACCGCTGGCCGCTTGACTCCCTTAGTCTGGCCGAGCAAGTGCTTTAACCACTAGGCAATGTGAGTAGAAAAGCTCCCTGGGGCAGAGGTGTGAGATCCCAGGCAGCCCTCGGAGTGTTTTGCTCC
This sequence comes from Nipponia nippon, assembly GCF_047370975.1. NCBI lineage: Eukaryota > Metazoa > Chordata > Aves > Pelecaniformes > Threskiornithidae > Nipponia > Nipponia nippon. Next base: position 1,249,233 of record NW_028262364.1, read on the forward strand.
GCCCTTTGGGCTGAGGTTTGGAGGTGGCTTTGAGCTGGTAGAGGGAGGAGAAGACAGGAGCTGGCAAGCTTCAGCTCCCACTTCCTGGAGCTCCCTGGGCACCTTGCTGAGTGGGGAGCGTGACGCGGTCCAGGTTTGCCCGGCAGCCTTGGCGGGACTGGCGGAGGCTGGTGAGACACGGGTGTCAGGCTGGGGAGGAGCAGGGCGGTGGGCCAGTGGGAGTGTCAGCGCTGGAGGGGGAAGAGGGGAGTCCTGGCCCTTTGGCAAAACTGGGAGCTATCGTGTTGGGAGAGGGGAGGCTGCAGATGGCGCGTGGCAAAGGATGGGAGCATGACGTGTTGTGAGCAACGGGCGTGAAAGGGGGAGCAGGACTCTACACATCCCTTTTGCAGGTAGCGCAAAGCCTCCTATGTGCTGTTTCTACATGCGTGCCTAGAGAGACAGAGAGTGAGCTGTCAGGAAACAGACCACATCTGCACTTGGAAACTCCGCCTCTTCTAGCTGTGCTGGAGGGAGTGCTGGCAGCCTGACTGGGGATAGAGAAGATCCCTGCAAGCCCTACAAGGAAGGCTAAGTCAACGCAAGGAGAGCTGAAATGCTGGAGAAGCACCGGCTTGCAGTTGGAAGCCACAAAGGCAGGTGGGCGAGGAAGAGCCCACCTCTCTTCCTCGCCTGAGGGAGAGAGAGGTTGTAGCTGGAGCTGTCTTGTGGCCAGAGGTGCACCGGGGAGAGATGGCAGGGAGGAGCAGAGGGGCACGTGAGGCGCAACCTGTCACACAACCACCACCACCGCCACCACCACACCTGCCGCAGGGAGAGGGGCCCTCCTGAAGCAAGAGGTGCCAGCCAGGGAGGGCTCACAGGTGCTGCTGGTTGCAGAACCAGTGCCCAGTGCCGCCACCACCCGCCAGTGCGGCCGGGGAGATGGACTCCTCGCTCGGGCAGTGCTTGGGCTCCCCGTCATCTGCAGGGCGTGCTCAAAGGCTGAGGAGGGCATTTGCGTGCAGGGATGCAGCAAGGCAGGCCCTGACGGCTGCTGGCCCTGCAGCGGCCGGGGGCATCTCCCTCAGCTGCAAGGGACAGTGTCTTGAAAGGAGCCCATTGCCTGGGTCTCACCCTCCGCTTCCTGCGGGAATGCCAATGGCTCTCCTTTGTGCCTGCAAGATCTCCCCAGAGCGACACCTTTCTCTCTGGAAGCCAGGGAGAGCGTCCGGAGAGAGAAGGACCACGCAGAGGCCCAGGCTGGGATGCAGCAGAACTTTAATGAGTCGAAAGAGGGGAAGGAGGTCCTCTGAGTGGGGGGCCAAGGTGCAGGGAGCACCAGGGGGAGCTAGGAGTCTTTGCCCCTTGGCCAGGGTGGAGTTCGCACTGGGCGCCTGCCTGCCTGCCTGCCTGCCTGCCTGCCTGCCTGCCCCCGAGAGGGAAAGGGGCAGCAGGTCCTTCCTCGCGTGGGGCTTAGCAGGTGCTCAGAGCCCAGGGGAGCAGAAGACAACAGAGAGAAGAGAGAGAGAAAAGAGACTGAGAAACAGGCAAGCTAGAGAAGGGCCATGTTTTCAGAGAGCCCAGGCGCGCCTCTTCCTGCCTTCCTTTGCGGCTGGAGCCGTGGATGCTCAGCCCCTTTGAAAGCCATGGCCAGGATCTCCGTGCTCAGTCCATTACCGTCTTCTGGGTTCCTGGGGGTCCTCCTGTGGGGCCGCCTGCGGCAGCTTTAGCAGGGGAGGCATGTTCTCCCGCAGTAGCGGCTGGAAATGCCAGAGAGGTCACAGCACCCAGAGGTGATGGGCACTCCCTGAGAGCTGAGGATGCTGCCAACAGCAGCGGAGGTGGAGGATCCCACAACGGTGTTCTGCGGGAAGGAGCTGAGGATGGGTCCGGGCAGGGTCACCACCACGGGAGAGGGCTCGATGACGACGGTGGAGTTCTGGCACTGCCTGACACAGGGCTCATTGCAGCTGTTGGCCAGCGGGGTCGGGCAGCAGGGCTGGCATGGCAGGCACGGGTTGTAGCAGGACATGTCTTGGGGCTGGAGGTGCACCTGGGAGAGAGGGCAGGGAGGAGCACGGGGGCGTGTGAGGAGCAGCCTGTGCGCCCACCACGAGGGAGCCAAGGCACGTGCTGGGAGGGGAGCTGGAGGCTCTGCAGGGAGGCCCACGCGCCTCTTTGCCTGTCCCCCCGCGCGCCTCTTTGCCTGTCCCCCCGCGCGCCGTGCAAAGAGAGCCAGGCACAGGAAAGCTCTTTCCTAGACAAGAGCCCAAGAGTCCCCTCGGCCCAGACCCAGGCCCTGTCCACGCCAGACCTTCTCCCCGCTTCCCCTCCCAGGAGCAGCAGCCCCAAGCCCCGGTCTAGGACAGGGCTTCCAACTCACTTGCTTCCGAAGGAGAAGAAGGGGAGCGAAGCGGATGAGAGAGTGAAGAGCTGGGGTGGCTTTTATAGTGGTCCTGCACTGCCCCAGGTCCAGGGGAAGCCTCTGTGGAAGTAATAATTTTCTGAGAAGCTCATCTGAAATGCAAAACATCCCAGCTAATGATACGGGCTGCGTTTTGGTTTCCTGCACGGCTGCCTTTTCATTTCCTTGTTTGGCTGTACCCGCTCCCCTTTGAAGGCTCCTTTTCAGCGCTGGGGTGGGAGGCCCAAGGATTGCTGGGACAGGAGCGCATCGGTGCCTGCAGAAGATGAGTGCGAAGGGCCGGAGGGGTCGCGTGCAGGCTGGGGACATTGGCCTGGGGCACTCGCGTGGGCTTCTTTGCAGCCCCATTGGCAGGAAGGGCTCTGCTGCTCCCAGCCCTGCAGTCCCCGCCTGGATGCCAAAGGGCTCCCGAGCGGGACCAGGTGCCGCATTCCCCTTTCTCCCACCCTCCGAGACCTCTCTGATGGTCACTGGCCATTGCCTCCGCAGGCGGGTAGTCAGCGCTGCAGCCTTTGACTCTCTTCCTCCTCCTGCTGCTCTGGGGAGGCCTTTGTGCACCTCTTGGGCCTCCCCCACTCTCTCTGGGGGTCCCTTACCAACACCAACACCAACACCAACACCAACACCATGAGTGTGCCTGGAGCCTTGTCCTGCCCCGGGGTGCTCCAGCCCTGCTCTGCCCTGCCCTGCCCTGCCAAGGGGCTTCCCCGTCTGTCCCCGGGCAAGTCCACGCTTGCTCACGTGTAGGCAGGGGTGCTTGCTTAATTGCCCTTGTGTGCATACTGGAGCTGCGTGCAAGGGAATTCCACATGGGCCTGAGGAAAAACTCTTTTACTGGGAGGGTGGCCAAGCCCAGGAGATACTGCCCAGGCAGCCTGTGCAAGCTCCATTCTTGGGGATATTCAGGAGCACACGGGGCAGTGTCCTGATCAACCTGCTCTCGTTGAGCCTGCTCTGAGCAGGAGAGTTGCACCTGACCATCTCCAGAGCCACCTTCCAACCTCAACGGTTCTAGGATTCTGGGCCTCGGCAATCGGCCACTCATTGGTCACGATGCTCAAGATGCCACTGCACTTCCTACCTGTGGAGAGGACAAGCTGCTTTGGCAGCTGCGTGGCCCAGCTCTTCCTGCTCGCAGTCGTGGCCTGCGACCGATCTGTGGCCATGTGCCAGCCCCAGGGGTCCCCGGTGTCATGCGAGGGAAGGTCTGTGCCATTGCGGTGGCAGGCCTGAGGGCTGGGGCCACTCTCCCCTTGTTGGCGCCAGTGGCGCTCACCCTGTGTTTGCCCAGCCGCAGCCCCAATGACCTGGACTGCTTCTTCTGTGAGGTACCGCCCATGCTGGCCTGTGCCGAGAGCTGCTGGGCTGGTGTGCTCCTTGTCTCCAAAGGTGGCACCAATGCCCTGGTGTGCAGCCTGGCCTTGCTGGGCTCCTGGGACTCAGTGGTTCAGCTCTCCACCAGGGCGGCAGACAGGAGAAGAGAGACGCAAGGCACTTGCCACTTCACTGTGGTTGTGCTGTTCTTCGGGCCATGGTCCCGGATCTTCACCCGCCTCACTACCAGCCTCTCCCGGGACAGAGGAGTGTCCGTCTTCAACAGTGCTGGTGCTGCCTCTCCTCAAGCCACTGCTCTAGAGCCCGAAGAAACAGAAGGTGAGGGAAGCGGTAAGAAAGTGGGAAACAGAGTGGTATTCTCCAGGATGTGCAAGGATGGTGGAAGGACTGGGAGCATCCAACTGGGGCAAGTTTCTTTCTAGAGGAGGGGAGGTGGGACGGAGAAGGAGGGCTTGCAACGACAGTGGATAAGGATCCACACACTGGATGGGAAAGAGGCAGAGGAGAAAATGGAAGGAGAGGCAAGGCACGGCAAGGCACGGCAAGGCAAGGCAAGGCAAGGTACAGAGCTCTTTTGATGGGTGCCTTTCATGAGTTGTTCTCCATCCACAGGGACCGCTTGGCTTTTCGGGACACAATGCCCATGTGCAACAGCCATATGTGGAATTACTCTGAGGAAACAAGCAATTTGCAGGCAGTATGTGCGATTGTCTTGATGACAGTGTAGGTGGCTTCTGTGGTGAATGACTGGCTGCTCTGGAGGTGCGAGGTGGTGCAACTCATCTCGTGCTTCCTTGGGATTTGGGGGGGGGGGGGACGGGGGCTCTGCGGGCACCCCATGGTACAGTCAGTGGGACCACTTGGTGAGCAAAGTCCACCCCAGCGCAAACGACTGCTCATGGGGGGAGAGATCTGTGAAGATGTCTGCCAGCTGGTCTAGAGAGACAGGCCTCTCTCTTTGGAATCGCTGGCATTTGCTCTGAGTTTTCCCTGCCGCTTTGTTTCCAGTTTGCGGGGACGGCAAGTGGGTAGTTACGACCTGAAAAGACACGGAGAAGTCAAGAAGAGGAGGAGCTATCCTGTTGGGCGATCGCCGCTACAATCCATGGCTGATCGATTATGTGGTACGGACAGCCGTTCCCTGTGGGACACCGTTGACAATCTTTCTACCATTCCCAGTGGGCCGCCTTCCCCTTCTCCATACAAAATACAACCAGTGTCATGGGTGGTGGCTTCAGCCGCGTGGCCTTCTCTCAGGTAAGAAAGACAGGCTGACCATGTGGGCAGAAAGCCCCGGGAGGAAGGAGGTAGAGCTGAATGTCCTGAGAAGTGCTGGATGGAGAGGGCGAGGCAGAAATGGGGATCGGTGTCATCAAGCAGGAGAAAAGCAGCGCTGCTCGGCATCAATGTGTGCCGACACAGATGCTGCCCTGTGTCTGGCTGTGCGCTGGGTGGCCAGAGAAGTCGGCCAGGGAGCCTTTTGCCCTGCTGGAGATGGGTGTGAGGGCTGTGTCCCTGGCTGCCTCCTTTGTCTCCTTCTGCCTGAGCACTGCACTGCCAGTTCTGGGAACTGTCAGCAGGCTGCCACCTGCCTGTCGCAGGCGTGCACGGCTCCCCTTGGGCAGCCTGGCCTGGAGTTTCACAAGAGGCAGCAGTGTTACAAGCGGGTATGAGTGCCTGCGAGGATGTTCAGGGCCCTTGTGACCGAGAGGATTTTGAAAGGTCGAGCTGTGGCCTGGCTGCACCAGTTGGAAGCTCCCAGCGCTGGAAAACCTGGTCCTGGCCCTGGGGAGCCCGGGGCCCAGCACCGCTGGCCGCTTGACTCCCTTAGTCTGGCCGAGCAAGTGCTTTAACCACTAGGCAATGTGAGTAGAAAAGCTCCCTGGGGCAGAGGTGTGAGATCCCAGGCAGCCCTCGGAGTGTTTTGCTCCACCCTTTGGGCTGAGGTTTGGAGGTGGCTTTGAGCTGGTAGAGGGAGGAGAAGACAGGAGCTGGCAAGCTTCAGCTCCCACTTCCTGGAGCTCCCTGGGCACCTTGCTGAGTGGGGAGCGTGACGCGGTCCAGGTTTGCCCGGCAGCCTTGGCGGGACTGGCGGAGGCTGGTGAGACACGGGTGTCAGGCTGGGGAGGAGCAGGGCGGTGGGCCAGTGGGAGTGTCAGCGCTGGAGGGGGAAGAGGGGAGTCCTGGCCCTTTGGCAAAACTGGGAGCTATCGTGTTGGGAGAGGGGAGGCTGCAGATGGCGCGTGGCAAAGGATGGGAGCATGACGTGTTGTGAGCAACGGGCGTGAAAGGGGGAGCAGGACTCTACACATCCCTTTTGCAGGTAGCGCAAAGCCTCCTATGTGCTGTTTCTACATGCGTGCCTAGAGAGACAGAGAGTGAGCTGTCAGGAAACAGACCACATCTGCACTTGGAAACTCCGCCTCTTCTAGCTGTGCTGGAGGGAGTGCTGGCAGCCTGACTGGGGATAGAGAAGATCCCTGCAAGCCCTACAAGGAAGGCTAAGTCAACGCAAGGAGAGCTGAAATGCTGGAGAAGCACCGGCTTGCAGTTGGAAGCCACAAAGGCAGGTGGGCGAGGAAGAGCCCACCTCTCTTCCTCGCCTGAGGGAGAGAGAGGTTGTAGCTGGAGCTGTCTTGTGGCCAGAGGTGCACCGGGGAGAGATGGCAGGGAGGAGCAGAGGGGCACGTGAGGCGCAACCTGTCACACAACCACCACCACCGCCACCACCACACCTGCCGCAGGGAGAGGGGCCCTCCTGAAGCAAGAGGTGCCAGCCAGGGAGGGCTCACAGGTGCTGCTGGTTGCAGAACCAGTGCCCAGTGCCGCCACCACCCGCCAGTGCGGCCGGGGAGATGGACTCCTCGCTCGGGCAGTGCTTGGGCTCCCCGTCATCTGCAGGGCGTGCTCAAAGGCTGAGGAGGGCATTTGCGTGCAGGGATGCAGCAAGGCAGGCCCTGACGGCTGCTGGCCCTGCAGCGGCCGGGGGCATCTCCCTCAGCTGCAAGGGACAGTGTCTTGAAAGGAGCCCATTGCCTGGGTCTCACCCTCCGCTTCCTGCGGGAATGCCAATGGCTCTCCTTTGTGCCTGCAAGATCTCCCCAGAGCGACACCTTTCTCTCTGGAAGCCAGGGAGAGCGTCCGGAGAGAGAAGGACCACGCAGAGGCCCAGGCTGGGATGCAGCAGAACTTTAATGAGTCGAAAGAGGGGAAGGAGGTCCTCTGAGTGGGGGGCCAAGGTGCAGGGAGCACCAGGGGGAGCTAGGAGTCTTTGCCCCTTGGCCAGGGTGGAGTTCGCACTGGGCGCCTGCCTGCCTGCCTGCCTGCCTGCCTGCCTGCCTGCCTGCCCCCGAGAGGGAAAGGGGCAGCAGGTCCTTCCTCGCGTGGGGCTTAGCAGGTGCTCAGAGCCCAGGGGAGCAGAAGACAACAGAGAGAAGAGAGAGAGAAAAGAGACTGAGAAACAGGCAAGCTAGAGAAGGGCCATGTTTTCAGAGAGCCCAGGCGCGCCTCTTCCTGCCTTCCTTTGCGGCTGGAGCCGTGGATGCTCAGCCCCTTTGAAAGCCATGGCCAGGATCTCCGTGCTCAGTCCATTACCGTCTTCTGGGTTCCTGGGGGTCCTCCTGTGGGGCCGCCTGCGGCAGCTTTAGCAGGGGAGGCATGTTCTCCCGCAGTAGCGGCTGGAAATGCCAGAGAGGTCACAGCACCCAGAGGTGATGGGCACTCCCTGAGAGCTGAGGATGCTGCCAACAGCAGCGGAGGTGGAGGATCCCACAACGGTGTTCTGCGGGAAGGAGCTGAGGATGGGTCCGGGCAGGGTCACCACCACGGGAGAGGGCTCGATGACGACGGTGGAGTTCTGGCACTGCCTGACACAGGGCTCATTGCAGCTGTTGGCCAGCGGGGTCGGGCAGCAGGGCTGGCATGGCAGGCACGGGTTGTAGCAGGACATGTCTTGGGGCTGGAGGTGCACCTGGGAGAGAGGGCAGGGAGGAGCACGGGGGCGTGTGAGGAGCAGCCTGTGCGCCCACCACGAGGGAGCCAAGGCACGTGCTGGGAGGGGAGCTGGAGGCTCTGCAGGGAGGCCCACGCGCCTCTTTGCCTGTCCCCCCGCGCGCCTCTTTGCCTGTCCCCCCGCGCGCCGTGCAAAGAGAGCCAGGCACAGGAAAGCTCTTTCCTAGACAAGAGCCCAAGAGTCCCCTCGGCCCAGACCCAGGCCCTGTCCACGCCAGACCTTCTCCCCGCTTCCCCTCCCAGGAGCAGCAGCCCCAAGCCCCGGTCTAGGACAGGGCTTCCAACTCACTTGCTTCCGAAGGAGAAGAAGGGGAGCGAAGCGGATGAGAGAGTGAAGAGCTGGGGTGGCTTTTATAGTGGTCCTGCACTGCCCCAGGTCCAGGGGAAGCCTCTGTGGAAGTAATAATTTTCTGAGAAGCTCATCTGAAATGCAAAACATCCCAGCTAATGATACGGGCTGCGTTTTGGTTTCCTGCACGGCTGCCTTTTCATTTCCTTGTTTGGCTGTACCCGCTCCCCTTTGAAGGCTCCTTTTCAGCGCTGGGGTGGGAGGCCCAAGGATTGCTGGGACAGGAGCGCATCGGTGCCTGCAGAAGATGAGTGCGAAGGGCCGGAGGGGTCGCGTGCAGGCTGGGGACATTGGCCTGGGGCACTCGCGTGGGCTTCTTTGCAGCCCCATTGGCAGGAAGGGCTCTGCTGCTCCCAGCCCTGCAGTCCCCGCCTGGATGCCAAAGGGCTCCCGAGCGGGACCAGGTGCCGCATTCCCCTTTCTCCCACCCTCCGAGACCTCTCTGATGGTCACTGGCCATTGCCTCCGCAGGCGGGTAGTCAGCGCTGCAGCCTTTGACTCTCTTCCTCCTCCTGCTGCTCTGGGGAGGCCTTTGTGCACCTCTTGGGCCTCCCCCACTCTCTCTGGGGGTCCCTTACCAACACCAACACCAACACCAACACCAACACCATGAGTGTGCCTGGAGCCTTGTCCTGCCCCGGGGTGCTCCAGCCCTGCTCTGCCCTGCCCTGCCCTGCCAAGGGGCTTCCCCGTCTGTCCCCGGGCAAGTCCACGCTTGCTCACGTGTAGGCAGGGGTGCTTGCTTAATTGCCCTTGTGTGCATACTGGAGCTGCGTGCAAGGGAATTCCACATGGGCCTGAGGAAAAACTCTTTTACTGGGAGGGTGGCCAAGCCCAGGAGATACTGCCCAGGCAGCCTGTGCAAGCTCCATTCTTGGGGATATTCAGGAGCACACGGGGCAGTGTCCTGATCAACCTGCTCTCGTTGAGCCTGCTCTGAGCAGGAGAGTTGCACCTGACCATCTCCAGAGCCACCTTCCAACCTCAACGGTTCTAGGATTCTGGGCCTCGGCAATCGGCCACTCATTGGTCACGATGCTCAAGATGCCACTGCACTTCCTACCTGTGGAGAGGACAAGCTGCTTTGGCAGCTGCGTGGCCCAGCTCTTCCTGCTCGCAGTCGTGGCCTGCGACCGATCTGTGGCCATGTGCCAGCCCCAGGGGTCCCCGGTGTCATGCGAGGGAAGGTCTGTGCCATTGCGGTGGCAGGCCTGAGGGCTGGGGCCACTCTCCCCTTGTTGGCGCCAGTGGCGCTCACCCTGTGTTTGCCCAGCCGCAGCCCCAATGACCTGGACTGCTTCTTCTGTGAGGTACCGCCCATGCTGGCCTGTGCCGAGAGCTGCTGGGCTGGTGTGCTCCTTGTCTCCAAAGGTGGCACCAATGCCCTGGTGTGCAGCCTGGCCTTGCTGGGCTCCTGGGACTCAGTGGTTCAGCTCTCCACCAGGGCGGCAGACAGGAGAAGAGAGACGCAAGGCACTTGCCACTTCACTGTGGTTGTGCTGTTCTTCGGGCCATGGTCCCGGATCTTCACCCGCCTCACTACCAGCCTCTCCCGGGACAGAGGAGTGTCCGTCTTCAACAGTGCTGGTGCTGCCTCTCCTCAAGCCACTGCTCTAGAGCCCGAAGAAACAGAAGGCGAGGGAAGCGGTAAGAAAGTGGGAAACAGAGTGGTATTCTCCAGGATGTGCAAGGATGGTGGAAGGACTGGGAGCATCCAACTGGGGCAAGTTTCTTTCTAGAGGAGGGGAGGTGGGACGGAGAAGGAGGGCTTGCAACGACAGTGGATAAGGATCCACACACTGGATGGGAAAGAGGCAGAGGAGAAAATGGAAGGAGAGGCAAGGCACGGCAAGGCACGGCAAGGCAAGGCAAGGCAAGGTACAGAGCTCTTTTGATGGGTGCCTTTCATGAGTTGTTCTCCATCCACAGGGACCGCTTGGCTTTTCGGGACACAATGCCCATGTGCAACAGCCATATGTGGAATTACTCTGAGGAAACAAGCAATTTGCAGGCAGTATGTGCGATTGTCTTGATGACAGTGTAGGTGGCTTCTGTGGTGAATGACTGGCTGCTCTGGAGGTGCGAGGTGGTGCAACTCATCTCGTGCTTCCTTGGGATTTGGGGGGGGGGGGGACGGGGGCTCTGCGGGCACCCCATGGTACAGTCAGTGGGACCACTTGGTGAGCAAAGTCCACCCCAGCGCAAACGACTGCTCATGGGGGGAGAGATCTGTGAAGATGTCTGCCAGCTGGTCTAGAGAGACAGGCCTCTCTCTTTGGAATCGCTGGCATTTGCTCTGAGTTTTCCCTGCCGCTTTGTTTCCAGTTTGCGGGGACGGCAAGTGGGTAGTTACGACCTGAAAAGACACGGAGAAGTCAAGAAGAGGAGGAGCTATCCTGTTGGGCGATCGCCGCTACAATCCATGGCTGATCGATTATGTGGTACGGACAGCCGTTCCCTGTGGGACACCGTTGACAATCTTTCTACCATTCCCAGTGGGCCGCCTTCCCCTTCTCCATACAAAATACAACCAGTGTCATGGGTGGTGGCTTCAGCCGCGTGGCCTTCTCTCAGGTAAGAAAGACAGGCTGACCATGTGGGCAGAAAGCCCCGGGAGGAAGGAGGTAGAGCTGAATGTCCTGAGAAGTGCTGGATGGAGAGGGCGAGGCAGAAATGGGGATCGGTGTCATCAAGCAGGAGAAAAGCAGCGCTGCTCGGCATCAATGTGTGCCGACACAGATGCTGCCCTGTGTCTGGCTGTGCGCTGGGTGGCCAGAGAAGTCGGCCAGGGAGCCTTTTGCCCTGCTGGAGATGGGTGTGAGGGCTGTGTCCCTGGCTGCCTCCTTTGTCTCCTTCTGCCTGAGCACTGCACTGCCAGTTCTGGGAACTGTCAGCAGGCTGCCACCTGCCTGTCGCAGGCGTGCACGGCTCCCCTTGGGCAGCCTGGCCTGGAGTTTCACAAGAGGCAGCAGTGTTACAAGCGGGTATGAGTGCCTGCGAGGATGTTCAGGGCCCTTGTGACCGAGAGGATTTTGAAAGGTCGAGCTGTGGCCTGGCTGCACCAGTTGGAAGCTCCCAGCGCTGGAAAACCTGGTCCTGGCCCTGGGGAGCCCGGGGCCCAGCACCGCTGGCCGCTTGACTCCCTTAGTCTGGCCGAGCAAGTGCTTTAACCACTAGGCAATGTGAGTAGAAAAGCTCCCTGGGGCAGAGGTGTGAGATCCCAGGCAGCCCTCGGAGTGTTTTGCTCCGCCCTTTGGGCTGAGGTTTGGAGGTGGCTTTGAGCTGGTAGAGGGAGGAGAAGACAGGAGCTGGCAAGCTTCAGCTCCCACTTCCTGGAGCTCCCTGGGCACCTTGCTGAGTGGGGAGCGTGACGCGGTCCAGGTTTGCCCGGCAGCCTTGGCGGGACTGGCGGAGGCTGGTGAGACACGGGTGTCAGGCTGGGGAGGAGCAGGGCGGTGGGCCAGTGGGAGTGTCAGCGCTGGAGGGGGAAGAGGGGAGTCCTGGCCCTTTGGCAAAACTGGGAGCTATCGTGTTGGGAGAGGGGAGGCTGCAGATGGCGCGTGGCAAAGGATGGGAGCATGACGTGTTGTGAGCAACGGGCGTGAAAGGGGGAGCAGGACTCTACACATCCCTTTTGCAGGTAGCGCAAAGCCTCCTATGTGCTGTTTCTACATGCGTGCCTAGAGAGACAGAGAGTGAGCTGTCAGGAAACAGACCACATCTGCACTTGGAAACTCCGCCTCTTCTAGCTGTGCTGGAGGGAGTGCTGGCAGCCTGACTGGGGATAGAGAAGATCCCTGCAAGCCCTACAAGGAAGGCTAAGTCAACGCAAGGAGAGCTGAAATGCTGGAGAAGCACCGGCTTGCAGTTGGAAGCCACAAAGGCAGGTGGGCGAGGAAGAGCCCACCTCTCTTCCTCGCCTGAGGGAGAGAGAGGTTGTAGCTGGAGCTGTCTTGTGGCCAGAGGTGCACCGGGGAGAGATGGCAGGGAGGAGCAGAGGGGCACGTGAGGCGCAACCTGTCACACAACCACCACCACCGCCACCACCACACCTGCCGCAGGGAGAGGGGCCCTCCTGAAGCAAGAGGTGCCAGCCAGGGAGGGCTCACAGGTGCTGCTGGTTGCAGAACCAGTGCCCAGTGCCGCCACCACCCGCCAGTGCGGCCGGGGAGATGGACTCCTCGCTCGGGCAGTGCTTGGGCTCCCCGTCATCTGCAGGGCGTGCTCAAAGGCTGAGGAGGGCATTTGCGTGCAGGGATGCAGCAAGGCAGGCCCTGACGGCTGCTGGCCCTGCAGCGGCCGGGGGCATCTCCCTCAGCTGCAAGGGACAGTGTCTTGAAAGGAGCCCATTGCCTGGGTCTCACCCTCCGCTTCCTGCGGGAATGCCAATGGCTCTCCTTTGTGCCTGCAAGATCTCCCCAGAGCGACACCTTTCTCTCTGGAAGCCAGGGAGAGCGTCCGGAGAGAGAAGGACCACGCAGAGGCCCAGGCTGGGATGCAGCAGAACTTTAATGAGTCGAAAGAGGGGAAGGAGGTCCTCTGAGTGGGGGGCCAAGGTGCAGGGAGCACCAGGGGGAGCTAGGAGTCTTTGCCCCTTGGCCAGGGTGGAGTTCGCACTGGGCGCCTGCCTGCCTGCCTGCCTGCCTGCCTGCCTGCCTGCCTGCCTGCCCCCGAGAGGGAAAGGGGCAGCAGGTCCTTCCTCGCGTGGGGCTTAGCAGGTGCTCAGAGCCCAGGGGAGCAGAAGACAACAGAGAGAAGAGAGAGAGAAAAGAGACTGAGAAACAGGCAAGCTAGAGAAGGGCCATGTTTTCAGAGAGCCCAGGCGCGCCTCTTCCTGCCTTCCTTTGCGGCTGGAGCCGTGGATGCTCAGCCCCTTTGAAAGCCATGGCCAGGATCTCCGTGCTCAGTCCATTACCGTCTTCTGGGTTCCTGGGGGTCCTCCTGTGGGGCCACCTGCGGCAGCTTTAGCAGGGGAGGCATGTTCTCCCGCAGTAGCGGCTGGAAATGCCAGAGAGGTCACAGCACCCAGAGGTGATGGGCACTCCCTGAGAGCTGAGGATGCTGCCAACAGCAGCGGAGGTGGAGGATCCCACAACGGTGTTCTGCGGGAAGGAGCTGAGGATGGGTCCGGGCAGGGTCACCACCACAGGAGAGGGCTCGATGACGACGGTGGAGTTCTGGCACTGCCTGACACAGGGCTCATTGCAGCTGTTGGCCAGCGGGGTCGGGCAGCAGGGCTGGCATGGCAGGCACGGGTTGTAGCAGGACATGTCTTGGGGCTGGAGGTGCACCTGGGAGAGAGGGCAGGGAGGAGCACGGGGGCGTGTGAGGAGCAGCCTGTGCGCCCACCACGAGGGAGCCAAGGCACGTGCTGGGAGGGGAGCTGGAGGCTCTGCAGGGAGGCCCACGCGCCTCTTTGCCTGTCCCCCCGCGCGCCTCTTTGCCTGTCCCCCCGCGCGCCGTGCAAAGAGAGCCAGGCACAGGAAAGCTCTTTCCTAGACAAGAGCCCAAGAGTCCCCTCGGCCCAGACCCAGGCCCTGTCCACGCCAGACCTTCTCCCCGCTTCCCCTCCCAGGAGCAGCAGCCCCAAGCCCCGGTCTAGGACAGGGCTTCCAACTCACTTGCTTCCGAAGGAGAAGAAGGGGAGCGAAGCGGATGAGAGAGTGAAGAGCTGGGGTGGCTTTTATAGTGGTCCTGCACTGCCCCAGGTCCAGGGGAAGCCTCTGTGGAAGTAATAATTTTCTGAGAAGCTCATCTGAAATGCAAAACATCCCAGCTAATGATACGGGCTGCGTTTTGGTTTCCTGCACGGCTGCCTTTTCATTTCCTTGTTTGGCTGTACCCGCTCCCCTTTGAAGGCTCCTTTTCAGCGCTGGGGTGGGAGGCCCAAGGATTGCTGGGACAGGAGCGCATCGGTGCCTGCAGAAGATGAGTGCGAAGGGCCGGAGGGGTCGCGTGCAGGCTGGGGACATTGGCCTGGGGCACTCGCGTGGGCTTCTTTGCAGCCCCATTGGCAGGAAGGGCTCTGCTGCTCCCAGCCCTGCAGTCCCCGCCTGGATGCCAAAGGGCTCCCGAGCGGGACCAGGTGCCGCATTCCCCTTTCTCCCACCCTCCGAGACCTCTCTGATGGTCACTGGCCATTGCCTCCGCAGGCGGGTAGTCAGCGCTGCAGCCTTTGACTCTCTTCCTCCTCTTGCTGCTCTGGGGAGGCCTTTGTGCACCTCTTGGGCCTCCCCCACTCTCTCTGGGGGTCCCTTACCAACACCAACACCAACACCAACACCAACACCAACACCAACACCAACACCAACACCAACACCATGAGTGTGCCTGGAGCCTTGTCCTGCCCCGGGGTGCTCCAGCCCTGCTCTGCCCTGCCCTGCCCTGCCAAGGGGCTTCCCCGTCTGTCCCCGGGCAAGTCCACGCTTGCTCACGTGTAGGCAGGGGTGCTTGCTTAATTGCCCTTGTGTGCATACTGGAGCTGCGTGCAAGGGAATTCCACATGGGCCTGAGGAAAAACTCTTTTACTGGGAGGGTGGCCAAGCCCAGGAGATACTGCCCAGGCAGCCTGTGCAAGCTCCATTCTTGGGGATATTCAGGAGCACACGGGGCAGTGTCCTGATCAACCTGCTCTCGTTGAGCCTGCTCTGAGCAGGAGAGTTGCACCTGACCATCTCCAGAGCCACCTTCCAACCTCAACGGTTCTAGGATTCTGGGCCTCGGCAATCGGCCACTCATTGGTCACGATGCTCAAGATGCCACTGCACTTCCTACCTGTGGAGAGGACAAGCTGCTTTGGCAGCTGCGTGGCCCAGCTCTTCCTGCTCGCAGTCGTGGCCTGCGACCGATCTGTGGCCATGTGCCAGCCCCAGGGGTCCCCGGTGTCATGCGAGGGAAGGTCTGTGCCATTGCGGTGGCAGGCCTGAGGGCTGGGGCCACTCTCCCCTTGTTGGCGCCAGTGGCGCTCACCCTGTGTTTGCCCAGCCGCAGCCCCAATGACCTGGACTGCTTCTTCTGTGAGGTACCGCCCATGCTGGCCTGTGCCGAGAGCTGCTGGGCTGGTGTGCTCCTTGTCTCCAAAGGTGGCACCAATGCCCTGGTGTGCAGCCTGGCCTTGCTGGGCTCCTGGGACTCAGTGGTTCAGCTCTCCACCAGGGCGGCAGACAGGAGAAGAGAGACGCAAGGCACTTGCCACTTCACTGTGGTTGTGCTGTTCTTCGGGCCATGGTCCCGGATCTTCACCCGCCTCACTACCAGCCTCTCCCGGGACAGAGGAGTGTCCGTCTTCAACAGTGCTGGTGCTGCCTCTCCTCAAGCCACTGCTCTAGAGCCCGAAGAAACAGAAGGCGAGGGAAGCGGTAAGAAAGTGGGAAACAGAGTGGTATTCTCCAGGATGTGCAAGGATGGTGGAAGGACTGGGAGCATCCAACTGGGGCAAGTTTCTTTCTAGAGGAGGGGAGGTGGGACGGAGAAGGAGGGCTTGCAACGACAGTGGATAAGGATCCACACACTGGATGGGAAAGAGGCAGAGGAGAAAATGGAAGGAGAGGCAAGGCACGGCACGGCACAGCAAGGCAAGGCAAGGCAAGGTACAGAGCTCTTTTGATGGGTGCCTTTCATGAGTTGTTCTCCATCCACAGGGACCGCTTGGCTTTTCGGGACACAATGCCCATGTGCAACAGCCATATGTGGAATTACTCTGAGGAAACAAGCAATTTGCAGGCAGTATGTGCGATTGTCTTGATCACAGTGTAGGTGGCTTCTGTGGTGAATGACTGGCTGCTCTGGAGGTGCGAGGTGGTGCAACTCATCTCGTGCTTCCTTGGGATTTGGGGGGGGACGGGGGCTCTGCGGGCACCCCATGGTACAGTCAGTGGGACCACTTGGTGAGCAAAGTCCACCCCAGCGCAAACGACTGCTCATGGGGGAGAGATCTGTGAAGATGTCTGCCAGCTGGTCTAGAGAGACAGGCCTCTCTCTTTGGAATCGCTGGCATTTGCTCTGAGTTTTCCCTGCCGCTTTGTTTCCAATTTGTGGGGACGGCAAGTGGGTAGTTACGACCTGAAAAGACACGGAGAAGTCAAGAAGAGGAGGAGCTATCCTGTTGGGCGATCGCCGCTACAATCCATGGCTGATCGATTATGTGGTACGGACAGCCGTTCCCTGTGGGACACCGTTGACAATCTTTCTACCATTCCCAGTGGGCCGCCTTCCCCTTCTCCATACAAAATACAACCAGTGTCATGGGTGGTGGCTTCAGCCGCGTGGCCTTCTCTCAGGTAAGAAAGACAGGCTGACCATGTGGGCAGAAAGCCCCGGGAGGAAGGAGGTAGAGCTGAATGTCCTGAGAAGTGCTGGATGGAGAGGGCGAGGTAGAAATGGGGATCGGTGTCATCAAGCAGGAGAAAAGCAGCGCTGCTCGGCATCAATGTGTGCCGACACAGATGCTGCCCTGTGTCTGGCTGTGCGCTGGGTGGCCAGAGAAGTCGGCCAGGGAGCCTTTTGCCCTGCTGGAGATGGGTGTGAGGGCTGTGTCCCTGGCTGCCTCCTTTGTCTCCTTCTGCCTGAGCACTGCACTGCCAGTTCTGGGAACTGTCAGCAGGCTGCCACCTGCCTGTCGCAGGCGTGCACGGCTCCCCTTGGGCAGCCTGGCCTGGAGTTCCACAAGAGGCAGCAGTGTTACAAGCGGGTATGAGTGCCTGCGAGGATGTTCAGGGCCCTTGTGACCGAGAGGATTTTGAAAGGTCGAGCTGTGGCCTGGCTGCACCAGTTGGAAGCTCCCAGCGCTGGAAAACCTGGTCCTGGCCCTGGGGAGCCCGGGGCCCAGCACCGCTGGCCGCTTGACTCCCTTAGTCTGGCCGAGCAAGTGCTTTAACCACTAGGCAATGTGAGTAGAAAAGCTCCCTGGGGCAGAGGTGTGAGATCCCAGGCAGCCCTCGGAGTGTTTTGCTCCGCCCTTTGGGCTGAGGTTTGGAGGTGGCTTTGAGCTGGTAGAGGGAGGAGAAGACAGGAGCTGGCAAGCTTCAGCTCCCACTTCCTGGAGCTCCCTGGGCACCTTGCTGAGTGGGGAGCGTGACGCGGTCCAGGTTTGCCCGGCAGCCTTGGCGGGACTGGCGGAGGCTGGTGAGACACGGGTGTCAGGCTGGGGAGGAGCAGGGCGGTGGGCCAGTGGGAGTGTCAGCGCTGGAGGGGGAAGAGGGGAGTCCTGGCCCTTTGGCAAAACTGGGAGCTATCGTGTTGGGAGAGGGGAGGCTGCAGATGGCGCGTGGCAAAGGATGGGAGCATGACGTGTTGTGAGCAACGGGCGTGAAAGGGGGAGCAGGACTCTACACATCCCTTTTGCAGGTAGCGCAAAGCCTCCTATGTGCTGTTTCTACATGCGTGCCTAGAGAGACAGAGAGTGAGCTGTCAGGAAACAGACCACATCTGCACTTGGAAACTCCGCCTCTTCTAGCTGTGCTGGAGGGAGTGCTGGCAGCCTGACTGGGGATAGAGAAGATCCCTGCAAGCCCTACAAGGAAGGCTAAGTCAACGCAAGGAGAGCTGAAATGCTGGAGAAGCACCGGCTTGCAGTTGGAAGCCACAAAGGCAGGTGGGCGAGGAAGAGCCCACCTCTCTTCCTCGCCTGAGGGAGAGGGAGGTTGTAGCTGGAGCTGTCTTGTGGCCAGAGGTGCACCGGGGAGAGATGGCAGGGAGGAGCAGAGGGGCACGTGAGGCGCAACCTGTCACACAACCACCACCACCGCCACCACCACACCTGCCGCAGGGAGAGGGGCCCTCCTGAAGCAAGAGGTGCCAGCCAGGGAGGGCTCACAGGTGCTGCTGGTTGCAGAACCAGTGCCCAGTGCCGCCACCACCCGCCAGTGCGGCCGGGGAGATGGACTCCTCGCTCGGGCAGTGCTTGGGCTCCCCGTCATCTGCAGGGCGTGCTCAAAGGCTGAGGAGGGCATTTGCGTGCAGGGATGCAGCAAGGCAGGCCCTGACGGCTGCTGGCCCTGCAGCGGCCGGGGGCATCTCCCTCAGCTGCAAGGGACAGTGTCTTGAAAGGAGCCCATTGCCTGGGTCTCACCCTCCGCTTCCTGCGGGAATGCCAATGGCTCTCCTTTGTGCCTGCAAGATCTCCCCAGAGCGACACCTTTCTCTCTGGAAGCCAGGGAGAGCGTCCGGAGAGAGAAGGACCACGCAGAGGCCCAGGCTGGGATGCAGCAGAACTTTAATGAGTCGAAAGAGGGGAAGGAGGTCCTCTGAGTGGGGGGCCAAGGTGCAGGGAGCACCAGGGGGAGCTAGGAGTCTTTGCCCCTTGGCCAGGGTGGAGTTCGCACTGGGCGCCTGCCTGCCTGCCTGCCTGCCTGCCTGCCTGCCTGCCCCCGAGAGGGAAAGGGGCAGCAGGTCCTTCCTCGCGTGGGGCTTAGCAGGTGCTCAGAGCCCAGGGGAGCAGAAGACAACAGAGAGAAGAGAGAGAGAAAAGAGACTGAGAAACAGGCAAGCTAGAGAAGGGCCATGTTTTCAGAGAGCCCAGGCGCGCCTCTTCCTGCCTTCCTTTGCGGCTGGAGCCGTGGATGCTCAGCCCCTTTGAAAGCCATGGCCAGGATCTCCGTGCTCAGTCCATTACCGTCTTCTGGGTTCCTGGGGGTCCTCCTGTGGGGCCGCCTGCGGCAGCTTTAGCAGGGGAGGCATGTTCTCCCGCAGTAGCGGCTGGAAATGCCAGAGAGGTCACAGCACCCAGAGGTGATGGGCACTCCCTGAGAGCTGAGGATGCTGCCAACAGCAGCGGAGGTGGAGGATCCCACAACGGTGTTCTGCGGGAAGGAGCTGAGGATGGGTCCGGGCAGGGTCACCACCACGGGAGAGGGCTCGATGACGACGGTGGAGTTCTGGCACTGCCTGACACAGGGCTCATTGCAGCTGTTGGCCAGCGGGGTCGGGCAGCAGGGCTGGCATGGCAGGCACGGGTTGTAGCAGGACATGTCTTGGGGCTGGAGGTGCACCTGGGAGAGAGGGCAGGGAGGAGCACGGGGGCGTGTGAGGAGCAGCCTGTGCGCCCACCACGAGGGAGCCAAGGCACGTGCTGGGAGGGGAGCTGGAGGCTCTGCAGGGAGGCCCACGCGCCTCTTTGCCTGTCCCCCCGCGCGCCTCTTTGCCTGTCCCCCCGCGCGCCGTGCAAAGAGAGCCAGGCACAGGAAAGCTCTTTCCTAGACAAGAGCCCAAGAGTCCCCTCAGCCCAGACCCAGGCCCTGTCCACGCCAGACCTTCTCCCCGCTTCCCCTCCCAGGAGCAGCAGCCCCAAGCCCCGGTCTAGGACAGGGCTTCCAACTCACTTGCTTCCGAAGGAGAAGAAGGGGAGCGAAGCGGATGAGAGAGTGAAGAGCTGGGGTGGCTTTTATAGTGGTCCTGCACTGCCCCAGGTCCAGGGGAAGCCTCTGTGGAAGTAATAATTTTCTGAGAAGCTCATCTGAAATGCAAAACATCCCAGCTAATGATACGGGCTGCGTTTTGGTTTCCTGCACGGCTGCCTTTTCATTTCCTTGTTTGGCTGTACCCGCTCCCCTTTGAAGGCTCCTTTTCAGCGCTGGGGTGGGAGGCCCAAGGATTGCTGGGACAGGAGCGCATCGGTGCCTGCAGAAGATGAGTGCGAAGGGCCGGAGGGGTCGCGTGCAGGCTGGGGACATTGGCCTGGGGCACTCGCGTGGGCTTCTTTGCAGCCCCATTGGCAGGAAGGGCTCTGCTGCTCCCAGCCCTGCAGTCCCCGCCTGGATGCCAAAGGGCTCCCGAGCGGGACCAGGTGCCGCATTCCCCTTTCTCCCACCCTCCGAGACCTCTCTGATGGTCACTGGCCATTGCCTCCGCAGGCGGGTAGTCAGCGCTGCAGCCTTTGACTCTCTTCCTCCTCCTGCTGCTCTGGGGAGGCCTTTGTGCACCTCTTGGGCCTCCCCCACTCTCTCTGGGGGTCCCTTACCAACACCAACACCAACACCAACACCAACACCATGAGTGTGCCTGGAGCCTTGTCCTGCCCCGGGGTGCTCCAGCCCTGCTCTGCCCTGCCCTGCCCTGCCAAGGGGCTTCCCCGTCTGTCCCCGGGCAAGTCCACGCTTGCTCACGTGTAGGCAGGGGTGCTTGCTTAATTGCCCTTGTGTGCATACTGGAGCTGCGTGCAAGGGAATTCCACATGGGCCTGAGGAAAAACTCTTTTACTGGGAGGGTGGCCAAGCCCAGGAGATACTGCCCAGGCAGCCTGTGCAAGCTCCATTCTTGGGGATATTCAGGAGCACACGGGGCAGTGTCCTGATCAACCTGCTCTCGTTGAGCCTGCTCTGAGCAGGAGAGTTGCACCTGACCATCTCCAGAGCCACCTTCCAACCTCAACGGTTCTAGGATTCTGGGCCTCGGCAATCGGCCACTCATTGGTCACGATGCTCAAGATGCCACTGCACTTCCTACCTGTGGAGAGGACAAGCTGCTTTGGCAGCTGCGTGGCCCAGCTCTTCCTGCTCGCAGTCGTGGCCTGCGACCGATCTGTGGCCATGTGCCAGCCCCAGGGGTCCCCGGTGTCATGCGAGGGAAGGTCTGTGCCATTGCGGTGGCAGGCCTGAGGGCTGGGGCCACTCTCCCCTTGTTGGCGCCAGTGGCGCTCACCCTGTGTTTGCCCAGCCGCAGCCCCAATGACCTGGACTGCTTCTTCTGTGAGGTACCGCCCATGCTGGCCTGTGCCGAGAGCTGCTGGGCTGGTGTGCTCCTTGTCTCCAAAGGTGGCACCAATGCCCTGGTGTGCAGCCTGGCCTTGCTGGGCTCCTGGGACTCAGTGGTTCAGCTCTCCACCAGGGCGGCAGACAGGAGAAGAGAGACGCAAGGCACTTGCCACTTCACTGTGGTTGTGCTGTTCTTCGGGCCATGGTCCCGGATCTTCACCCGCCTCACTACCAGCCTCTCCCGGGACAGAGGAGTGTCCGTCTTCAACAGTGCTGGTGCTGCCTCTCCTCAAGCCACTGCTCTAGAGCCCGAAGAAACAGAAGGCGAGGGAAGCGGTAAGAAAGTGGGAAACAGAGTGGTATTCTCCAGGATGTGCAAGGATGGTGGAAGGACTGGGAGCATCCAACTGGGGCAAGTTTCTTTCTAGAGGAGGGGAGGTGGGACGGAGAAGGAGGGCTTGCAACGACAGTGGATAAGGATCCACACACTGGATGGGAAAGAGGCAGAGGAGAAAATGGAAGGAGAGGCAAGGCACGGCAAGGCACGGCAAGGCAAGGCAAGGCAAGGTACAGAGCTCTTTTGATGGGTGCCTTTCATGAGTTGTTCTCCATCCACAGGGACCGCTTGGCTTTTCGGGACACAATGCCCATGTGCAACAGCCATATGTGGAATTACTGTGAGGAAACAAGCAATTTGCAGGCAGTATGTGCGATTGTCTTGATGACAGTGTAGGTGGCTTCTGTGGTGAATGACTGGCTGCTCTGGAGGTGCGAGGTGGTGCAACTCATCTCGTGCTTCCTTGGGATTTGGTGGGGGGGGGGGACGGGGGCTCTGCGGGCACCCCATGGTACAGTCAGTGGGACCACTTGGTGAGCAAAGTCCACCCCAGCGCAAACGACTGCTCATGGGGGGAGAGATCTGTGAAGATGTCTGCCAGCTGGTCTAGAGAGACAGGCCTCTCTCTTTGGAATCGCTGGCATTTGCTCTGAGTTTTCCCTGCCGCTTTGTTTCCAGTTTGCGGGGACGGCAAGTGGGTAGTTACGACCTGAAAAGACACGGAGAAGTCAAGAAGAGGAGGAGCTATCCTGTTGGGCGATCGCCGCTACAATCCATGGCTGATCGATTATGTGGTACGGACAGCCGTTCCCTGTGGGACACCGTTGACAATCTTTCTACCATTCCCAGTGGGCCGCCTTCCCCTTCTCCATACAAAATACAACCAGTGTCATGGGTGGTGGCTTCAGCCGCGTGGCCTTCTCTCAGGTAAGAAAGACAGGCTGACCATGTGGGCAGAAAGCCCCGGGAGGAAGGAGGTAGAGCTGAATGTCCTGAGAAGTGCTGGATGGAGAGGGCGAGGCAGAAATGGGGATCGGTGTCATCAAGCAGGAGAAAAGCAGCGCTGCTCGGCATCAATGTGTGCCGACACAGATGCTGCCCTGTGTCTGGCTGTGCGCTGGGTGGCCAGAGAAGTCGGCCAGGGAGCCTTTTGCCCTGCTGGAGATGGGTGTGAGGGCTGTGTCCCTGGCTGCCTCCTTTGTCTCCTTCTGCCTGAGCACTGCACTGCCAGTTCTGGGAACTGTCAGCAGGCTGCCACCTGCCTGTCGCAGGCGTGCACGGCTCCCCTTGGGCAGCCTGGCCTGGAGTTTCACAAGAGGCAGCAGTGTTACAAGCGGGTATGAGTGCCTGCGAGGATGTTCAGGGCCCTTGTGACCGAGAGGATTTTGAAAGGTCGAGCTGTGGCCTGGCTGCACCAGTTGGAAGCTCCCAGCGCTGGAAAACCTGGTCCTGGCCCTGGGGAGCCCGGGGCCCAGCACCGCTGGCCGCTTGACTCCCTTAGTCTGGCCGAGCAAGTGCTTTAACCACTAGGCAATGTGAGTAGAAAAGCTCCCTGGGGCAGAGGTGTGAGATCCCAGGCAGCCCTCGGAGTGTTTTGCTCCACCCTTTGGGCTGAGGTTGGAGGTGGCTTTGAGCTGGTAGAGGGAGGAGAAGACAGGAGCTGGCAAGCTTCAGCTCCCACTTCCTGGAGCTCCCTGGGCACCTTGCTGAGTGGGGAGCGTGACGCGGTCCAGGTTTGCCCGGCAGCCTTGGCGGGACTGGCGGAGGCTGGTGAGACACGGGTGTCAGGCTGGGGAGGAGCAGGGCGGTGGGCCAGTGGGAGTGTCAGCGCTGGAGGGGGAAGAGGGGAGTCCTGGCCCTTTGGCAAAACTGGGAGCTATCGTGTTGGGAGAGGGGAGGCTGCAGATGGCGCGTGGCAAAGGATGGGAGCATGACGTGTTGTGAGCAACGGGCGTGAAAGGGGGAGCAGGACTCTACACATCCCTTTTGCAGGTAGCGCAAAGCCTCCTATGTGCTGTTTCTACATGCGTGCCTAGAGAGACAGAGAGTGAGCTGTCAGGAAACAGACCACATCTGCACTTGGAAACTCCGCCTCTTCTAGCTGTGCTGGAGGGAGTGCTGGCAGCCTGACTGGGGATAGAGAAGATCCCTGCAAGCCCTACAAGGAAGGCTAAGTCAACGCAAGGAGAGCTGAAATGCTGGAGAAGCACCGGCTTGCAGTTGGAAGCCACAAAGGCAGGTGGGCGAGGAAGAGCCCACCTCTCTTCCTCGCCTGAGGGAGAGAGAGGTTGTAGCTGGAGCTGTCTTGTGGCCAGAGGTGCACCGGGGAGAGATGGCAGGGAGGAGCAGAGGGGCACGTGAGGCGCAACCTGTCACACAACCACCACCACCGCCACCACCACACCTGCCGCAGGGAGAGGGGCCCTCCTGAAGCAAGAGGTGCCAGCCAGGGAGGGCTCACAGGTGCTGCTGGTTGCAGAACCAGTGCCCAGTGCCGCCACCACCCGCCAGTGCGGCCGGGGAGATGGACTCCTCGCTCGGGCAGTGCTTGGGCTCCCCGTCATCTGCAGGGCGTGCTCAAAGGCTGAGGAGGGCATTTGCGTGCAGGGATGCAGCAAGGCAGGCCCTGACGGCTGCTGGCCCTGCAGCAGCCGGGGGCATCTCCCTCAGCTGCAAGGGACAGTGTCTTGAAAGGAGCCCATTGCCTGGGTCTCACCCTCCGCTTCCTGCGGGAATGCCAATGGCTCTCCTTTGTGCCTGCAAGATCTCCCCAGAGCGACACCTTTCTCTCTGGAAGCCAGGGAGAGCGTCCGGAGAGAGAAGGACCACGCAGAGGCCCAGGCTGGGATGCAGCAGAACTTTAATGAGTCGAAAGAGGGGAAGGAGGTCCTCTGAGTGGGGGGCCAAGGTGCAGGGAGCACCAGGGGGAGCTAGGAGTCTTTGCCCCTTGGCCAGGGTGGAGTTCGCACTGGGCGCCTGCCTGCCTGCCTGCCTGCCTGCCTGCCTGCCTGCCCCCGAGAGGGAAAGGGGCAGCAGGTCCTTCCTCGCGTGGGGCTTAGCAGGTGCTCAGAGCCCAGGGGAGCAGAAGACAACAGAGAGAAGAGAGAGAGAAAAGAGACTGAGAAACAGGCAAGCTAGAGAAGGGCCATGTTTTCAGAGAGCCCAGGCGCGCCTCTTCCTGCCTTCCTTTGCGGCTGGAGCCGTGGATGCTCAGCCCCTTTGAAAGCCATGGCCAGGATCTCCGTGCTCAGTCCATTACCGTCTTCTGGGTTCCTGGGGGTCCTCCTGTGGGGCCGCCTGCGGCAGCTTTAGCAGGGGAGGCATGTTCTCCCGCAGTAGCGGCTGGAAATGCCAGAGAGGTCACAGCACCCAGAGGTGATGGGCACTCCCTGAGAGCTGAGGATGCTGCCAACAGCAGCGGAGGTGGAGGATCCCACAACGGTGTTCTGCGGGAAGGAGCTGAGGATGGGTCCGGGCAGGGTCACCACCACGGGAGAGGGCTCGATGACGACGGTGGAGTTCTGGCACTGCCTGACACAGGGCTCATTGCAGCTGTTGGCCAGCGGGGTCGGGCCGCAGGGCTGGCATGGCAGGCACGGGTTGTAGCAGGACATGTCTTGGGGCTGGAGGTGCACCTGGGAGAGAGGGCAGGGAGGAGCACGGGGGCGTGTGAGGAGCAGCCTGTGCGCCCACCACGAGGGAGCCAAGGCACGTGCTGGGAGGGGAGCTGGAGGCTCTGCAGGGAGGCCCACGCGCCTCTTTGCCTGTCCCCCCGCGCGCCTCTTTGCCTGTCCCCCCGCGCGCCGTGCAAAGAGAGCCAGGCACAGGAAAGCTCTTTCCTAGACAAGAGCCCAAGAGTCCCCTCGGCCCAGACCCAGGCCCTGTCCACGCCAGACCTTCTCCCCGCTTCCCCTCCCAGGAGCAGCAGCCCCAAGCCCCGGTCTAGGACAGGGCTTCCAACTCACTTGCTTCCGAAGGAGAAGAAGGGGAGCGAAGCGGATGAGAGAGTGAAGAGCTGGGGTGGCTTTTATAGTGGTCCTGCACTGCCCCAGGTCCAGGGGAAGCCTCTGTGGAAGTAATAATTTTCTGAGAAGCTCATCTGAAATGCAAAACATCCCAGCTAATGATACGGGCTGCGTTTTGGTTTCCTGCACGGCTGCCTTTTCATTTCCTTGTTTGGCTGTACCCACTCCCCTTTGAAGGCTCCTTTTCAGCGCTGGGGTGGGAGGCCCAAGGATTGCTGGGACAGGAGCGCATCGGTGCCTGCAGAAGATGAGTGCGAAGGGCCGGAGGGGTCGCGTGCAGGCTGGGGACATTGGCCTGGGGCACTCGCGTGGGCTTCTTTGCAGCCCCATTGGCAGGAAGGGCTCTGCTGCTCCCAGCCCTGCAGTCCCCGCCTGGATGCCAAAGGGCTCCCGAGCGGGACCAGGTGCCGCATTCCCCTTTCTCCCACCCTCCGAGACCTCTCTGATGGTCACTGGCCATTGCCTCCGCAGGCGGGTAGTCAGCGCTGCAGCCTTTGACTCTCTTCCTCCTCCTGCTGCTCTGGGGAGGCCTTTGTGCACCTCTTGGGCCTCCCCCACTCTCTCTGGGGGTCCCTTACCAACACCAACACCAACACCAACACCAACACCATGAGTGTGCCTGGAGCCTTGTCCTGCCCCGGGGTGCTCCAGCCCTGCTCTGCCCTGCCCTGCCCTGCCAAGGGGCTTCCCCGTCTGTCCCCGGGCAAGTCCACGCTTGCTCACGTGTAGGCAGGGGTGCTTGCTTAATTGCCCTTGTGTGCATACTGGAGCTGCGTGCAAGGGAATTCCACATGGGCCTGAGGAAAAACTCTTTTACTGGGAGGGTGGCCAAGCCCAGGAGATACTGCCCAGGCAGCCTGTGCAAGCTCCATTCTTGGGGATATTCAGGAGCACACGGGGCAGTGTCCTGATCAACCTGCTCTCGTTGAGCCTGCTCTGAGCAGGAGAGTTGCACCTGACCATCTCCAGAGCCACCTTCCAACCTCAACGGTTCTAGGATTCTGGGCCTCGGCAATCGGCCACTCATTGGTCACGATGCTCAAGATGCCACTGCACTTCCTACCTGTGGAGAGGACAAGCTGCTTTGGCAGCTGCGTGGCCCAGCTCTTCCTGCTCGCAGTCGTGGCCTGCGACCGATCTGTGGCCATGTGCCAGCCCCAGGGGTCCCCGGTGTCATGCGAGGGAAGGTCTGTGCCATTGCGGTGGCAGGCCTGAGGGCTGGGGCCACTCTCCCCTTGTTGGCGCCAGTGGCGCTCACCCTGTGTTTGCCCAGCCGCAGCCCCAATGACCTGGACTGCTTCTTCTGTGAGGTACCGCCCATGCTGGCCTGTGCCGAGAGCTGCTGGGCTGGTGTGCTCCTTGTCTCCAAAGGTGGCACCAATGCCCTGGTGTGCAGCCTGGCCTTGCTGGGCTCCTGGGACTCAGTGGTTCAGCTCTCCACCAGGGCGGCAGACAGGAGAAGAGAGACGCAAGGCACTTGCCACTTCACTGTGGTTGTGCTGTTCTTCGGGCCATGGTCCCGGATCTTCACCCGCCTCACTACCAGCCTCTCCCGGGACAGAGGAGTGTCCGTCTTCAACAGTGCTGGTGCTGCCTCTCCTCAAGCCACTGCTCTAGAGCCCGAAGAAACAGAAGGTGAGGGAAGCGGTAAGAAAGTGGGAAACAGAGTGGTATTCTCCAGGATGTGCAAGGATGGTGGAAGGACTGGGAGCATCCAACTGGGGCAAGTTTCTTTCTAGAGGAGGGGAGGTGGGACGGAGAAGGAGGGCTTGCAACGACAGTGGATAAGGATCCACACACTGGATGGGAAAGAGGCAGAGGAGAAAATGGAAGGAGAGGCAAGGCACGGCAAGGCACGGCAAGGCAAGGCAAGGCAAGGTACAGAGCTCTTTTGATGGGTGCCTTTCATGAGTTGTTCTCCATCCACAGGGACCGCTTGGCTTTTCGGGACACAATGCCCATGTGCAACAGCCATATGTGGAATTACTGTGAGGAAACAAGCAATTTGCAGGCAGTATGTGCGATTGTCTTGATGACAGTGTAGGTGGCTTCTGTGGTGAATGACTGGCTGCTCTGGAGGTGCGAGGTGGTGCAACTCATCTCGTGCTTCCTTGGGATTTGGGGGGGGGGGGACGGGGGCTCTGCGGGCACCCCATGGTACAGTCAGTGGGACCACTTGGTGAGCAAAGTCCACCCCAGCGCAAACGACTGCTCATGGGGGGAGAGATCTGTGAAGATGTCTGCCAGCTGGTCTAGAGAGACAGGCCTCTCTCTTTGGAATCGCTGGCATTTGCTCTGAGTTTTCCCTGCCGCTTTGTTTCCAGTTTGCGGGGACGGCAAGTGGGTAGTTACGACCTGAAAAGACACGGAGAAGTCAAGAAGAGGAGGAGCTATCCTGTTGGGCGATCGCCGCTACAATCCATGGCTGATCGATTATGTGGTACGGACAGCCGTTCCCTGTGGGACACCGTTGACAATCTTTCTACCATTCCCAGTGGGCCGCCTTCCCCTTCTCCATACAAAATACAACCAGTGTCATGGGTGGTGGCTTCAGCCGCGTGGCCTTCTCTCAGGTAAGAAAGACAGGCTGACCATGTGGGCAGAAAGCCCCGGGAGGAAGGAGGTAGAGCTGAATGTCCTGAGAAGTGCTGGATGGAGAGGGCGAGGCAGAAATGGGGATCGGTGTCATCAAGCAGGAGAAAAGCAGCGCTGCTCGGCATCAATGTGTGCCGACACAGATGCTGCCCTGTGTCTGGCTGTGCGCTGGGTGGCCAGAGAAGTCGGCCAGGGAGCCTTTTGCCCTGCTGGAGATGGGTGTGAGGGCTGTGTCCCTGGCTGCCTCCTTTGTCTCCTTCTGCCTGAGCACTGCACTGCCAGTTCTGGGAACTGTCAGCAGGCTGCCACCTGCCTGTCGCAGGCGTGCACGGCTCCCCTTGGGCAGCCTGGCCTGGAGTTTCACAAGAGGCAGCAGTGTTACAAGCGGGTATGAGTGCCTGCGAGGATGTTCAGGGCCCTTGTGACCGAGAGGATTTTGAAAGGTCGAGCTGTGGCCTGGCTGCACCAGTTGGAAGCTCCCAGCGCTGGAAAACCTGGTCCTGGCCCTGGGGAGCCCGGGGCCCAGCACCGCTGGCCGCTTGACTCCCTTAGTCTGGCCGAGCAAGTGCTTTAACCACTAGGCAATGTGAGTAGAAAAGCTCCCTGGGGCAGAGGTGTGAGATCCCAGGCAGCCCTCGGAGTGTTTTGCTCCGCCCTTTGGGCTGAGGTTTGGAGGTGGCTTTGAGCTGGTAGAGGGAGGAGAAGACAGGAGCTGGCAAGCTTCAGCTCCCACTTCCTGGAGCTCCCTGGGCACCTTGCTGAGTGGGGAGCGTGACGCGGTCCAGGTTTGCCCGGCAGCCTTGGCGGGACTGGCGGAGGCTGGTGAGACACGGGTGTCAGGCTGGGGAGGAGCAGGGCGGTGGGCCAGTGGGAGTGTCAGCGCTGGAGGGGGAAGAGGGGAGTCCTGGCCCTTTGGCAAAACTGGGAGCTATCGTGTTGGGAGAGGGGAGGCTGCAGATGGCGCGTGGCAAAGGATGGGAGCATGACGTGTTGTGAGCAACGGGCGTGAAAGGGGGAGCAGGACTCTACACATCCCTTTTGCAGGTAGCGCAAAGCCTCCTATGTGCTGTTTCTACATGCGTGCCTAGAGAGACAGAGAGTGAGCTGTCAGGAAACAGACCACATCTGCACTTGGAAACTCCGCCTCTTCTAGCTGTGCTGGAGGGAGTGCTGGCAGCCTGACTGGGGATAGAGAAGATCCCTGCAAGCCCTACAAGGAAGGCTAAGTCAACGCAAGGAGAGCTGAAATGCTGGAGAAGCACCGGCTTGCAGTTGGAAGCCACAAAGGCAGGTGGGCGAGGAAGAGCCCACCTCTCTTCCTCGCCTGAGGGAGAGAGAGGTTGTAGCTGGAGCTGTCTTGTGGCCAGAGGTGCACCGGGGAGAGATGGCAGGGAGGAGCAGAGGGGCACGTGAGGCGCAACCTGTCACACAACCACCACCACCGCCACCACCACACCTGCCGCAGGGAGAGGGGCCCTCCTGAAGCAAGAGGTGCCAGCCAGGGAGGGCTCACAGGTGCTGCTGGTTGCAGAACCAGTGCCCAGTGCCGCCACCACCCGCCAGTGCGGCCGGGGAGATGGACTCCTCGCTCGGGCAGTGCTTGGGCTCCCCGTCATCTGCAGGGCGTGCTCAAAGGCTGAGGAGGGCATTTGCGTGCAGGGATGCAGCAAGGCAGGCCCTGACGGCTGCTGGCCCTGCAGCGGCCGGGGGCATCTCCCTCAGCTGCAAGGGACAGTGTCTTGAAAGGAGCCCATTGCCTGGGTCTCACCCTCCGCTTCCTGCGGGAATGCCAATGGCTCTCCTTTGTGCCTGCAAGATCTCCCCAGAGCGACACCTTTCTCTCTGGAAGCCAGGGAGAGCGTCCGGAGAGAGAAGGACCACGCAGAGGCCCAGGCTGGGATGCAGCAGAACTTTAATGAGTCGAAAGAGGGGAAGGAGGTCCTCTGAGTGGGGGCCAAGGTGCAGGGAGCACCAGGGGGAGCTAGGAGTCTTTGCCCCTTGGCCAGGGTGGAGTTCGCACTGGGCGCCTGCCTGCCTGCCTGCCTGCCTGCCTGCCTGCCTGCCCCCGAGAGGGAAAGGGGCAGCAGGTCCTTCCTCGCGTGGGGCTTAGCAGGTGCTCAGAGCCCAGGGGAGCAGAAGACAACAGAGAGAAGAGAGAGAGAAAAGAGACTGAGAAACAGGCAAGCTAGAGAAGGGCCATGTTTTCAGAGAGCCCAGGCGCGCCTCTTCCTGCCTTCCTTTGCGGCTGGAGCCGTGGATGCTCAGCCCCTTTGAAAGCCATGGCCAGGATCTCCGTGCTCAGTCCATTACCGTCTTCTGGGTTCCTGGGGGTCCTCCTGTGGGGCCGCCTGCGGCAGCTTTAGCAGGGGAGGCATGTTCTCCCGCAGTAGCGGCTGGAAATGCCAGAGAGGTCACAGCACCCAGAGGTGATGGGCACTCCCTGAGAGCTGAGGATGCTGCCAACAGCAGCGGAGGTGGAGGATCCCACAACGGTGTTCTGCGGGAAGGAGCTGAGGATGGGTCCGGGCAGGGTCACCACCACGGGAGAGGGCTCGATGACGACGGTGGAGTTCTGGCACTGCCTGACACAGGGCTCATTGCAGCTGTTGGCCAGCGGGGTCGGGCCGCAGGGCTGGCATGGCAGGCACGGGTTGTAGCAGGACATGTCTTGGGGCTGGAGGTGCACCTGGGAGAGAGGGCAGGGAGGAGCACGGGGGCGTGTGAGGAGCAGCCTGTGCGCCCACCACGAGGGAGCCAAGGCACGTGCTGGGAGGGGAGCTGGAGGCTCTGCAGGGAGGCCCACGCGCCTCTTTGCCTGTCCCCCCGCGCGCCTCTTTGCCTGTCCCCCCGCGCGCCGTGCAAAGAGAGCCAGGCACAGGAAAGCTCTTTCCTAGACAAGAGCCCAAGAGTCCCCTCGGCCCAGACCCAGGCCCTGTCCACGCCAGACCTTCTCCCCGCTTCCCCTCCCAGGAGCAGCAGCCCCAAGCCCCGGTCTAGGACAGGGCTTCCAACTCACTTGCTTCCGAAGGAGAAGAAGGGGAGCGAAGCGGATGAGAGAGTGAAGAGCTGGGGTGGCTTTTATAGTGGTCCTGCACTGCCCCAGGTCCAGGGGAAGCCTCTGTGGAAGTAATAATTTTCTGAGAAGCTCATCTGAAATGCAAAACATCCCAGCTAATGATACGGGCTGCGTTTTGGTTTCCTGCACGGCTGCCTTTTCATTTCCTTGTTTGGCTGTACCCGCTCCCCTTTGAAGGCTCCTTTTCAGCGCTGGGGTGGGAGGCCCAAGGATTGCTGGGACAGGAGCGCATCGGTGCCTGCAGAAGATGAGTGCGAAGGGCCGGAGGGGTCGCGTGCAGGCTGGGGACATTGGCCTGGGGCACTCGCGTGGGCTTCTTTGCAGCCCCATTGGCAGGAAGGGCTCTGCTGCTCCCAGCCCTGCAGTCCCCGCCTGGATGCCAAAGGGCTCCCGAGCGGGACCAGGTGCCGCATTCCCCTTTCTCCCACCCTCCGAGACCTCTCTGATGGTCACTGGCCATTGCCTCCGCAGGCGGGTAGTCAGCGCTGCAGCCTTTGACTCTCTTCCTCCTCCTGCTGCTCTGGGGAGGCCTTTGTGCACCTCTTGGGCCTCCCCCACTCTCTCTGGGGGTCCCTTACCAACACCAACACCAACACCAACACCAACACCATGAGTGTGCCTGGAGCCTTGTCCTGCCCCGGGGTGCTCCAGCCCTGCTCTGCCCTGCCCTGCCCTGCCAAGGGGCTTCCCCGTCTGTCCCCGGGCAAGTCCACGCTTGCTCACGTGTAGGCAGGGGTGCTTGCTTAATTGCCCTTGTGTGCATACTGGAGCTGCGTGCAAGGGAATTCCACATGGGCCTGAGGAAAAACTCTTTTACTGGGAGGGTGGCCAAGCCCAGGAGATACTGCCCAGGCAGCCTGTGCAAGCTCCATTCTTGGGGATATTCAGGAGCACACGGGGCAGTGTCCTGATCAACCTGCTCTCGTTGAGCCTGCTCTGAGCAGGAGAGTTGCACCTGACCATCTCCAGAGCCACCTTCCAACCTCAACGGTTCTAGGATTCTGGGCCTCGGCAATCGGCCACTCATTGGTCACGATGCTCAAGATGCCACTGCACTTCCTACCTGTGGAGAGGACAAGCTGCTTTGGCAGCTGCGTGGCCCAGCTCTTCCTGCTCGCAGTCGTGGCCTGCGACCGATCTGTGGCCATGTGCCAGCCCCAGGGGTCCCCGGTGTCATGCGAGGGAAGGTCTGTGCCATTGCGGTGGCAGGCCTGAGGGCTGGGGCCACTCTCCCCTTGTTGGCGCCAGTGGCGCTCACCCTGTGTTTGCCCAGCCGCAGCCCCAATGACCTGGACTGCTTCTTCTGTGAGGTACCGCCCATGCTGGCCTGTGCCGAGAGCTGCTGGGCTGGTGTGCTCCTTGTCTCCAAAGGTGGCACCAATGCCCTGGTGTGCAGCCTGGCCTTGCTGGGCTCCTGGGACTCAGTGGTTCAGCTCTCCACCAGGGCGGCAGACAGGAGAAGAGAGACGCAAGGCACTTGCCACTTCACTGTGGTTGTGCTGTTCTTCGGGCCATGGTCCCGGATCTTCACCCGCCTCACTACCAGCCTCTCCCGGGACAGAGGAGTGTCCGTCTTCAACAGTGCTGGTGCTGCCTCTCCTCAAGCCACTGCTCTAGAGCCCGAAGAAACAGAAGGCGAGGGAAGCGGTAAGAAAGTGGGAAACAGAGTGGTATTCTCCAGGATGTGCAAGGATGGTGGAAGGACTGGGAGCATCCAACTGGGGCAAGTTTCTTTCTAGAGGAGGGGAGGTGGGACGGAGAAGGAGGGCTTGCAACGACAGTGGATAAGGATCCACACACTGGATGGGAAAGAGGCAGAGGAGAAAATGGAAGGAGAGGCAAGGCACGGCACGGCACAGCAAGGTAATGCAGTGACTGCGTGCTTGGCGGTGCGAGGTGGTGCAACTCATCTCCTGCAAGCACCTCTGCCTACACATGAGCAAGCGTGGACTTGCCCGGGGACAGACGGGGAAGCCCCTTGGCAGGGCAGGGCAGGGCAGAGCAGGGCTGGAGCACCCCGGGGCAGGACAAGGCTCCAGGCACACTCATGGTGTTGGTGTTGGTGTTGGTGTTGGTGTTGGTGTTGGTGTTGGTGTTGGTGTTGGTGTTGGCGTTGGTAAGGGACCCCCAGAGAGAGCGGAGGAGGCCCAAGAGGTGCACAAAGGCCTCCCCAGAGCAGCAGGAGGAGGAAGAGAGTCAAAGGCTGCAGCGCTGACTACCCGCCTGCGGAGGCAATGGCCAGTGACCATCAGAGAGGTCTCGGAGGGTGGGAGAAAGGGGAATGCGGCACCTGGTCCCGCTCAGGAGCCCTTTGGCATCCAGGCGGGGACTGCAGGGCTGGGAGCAGCAGAGCCCTTCCTGCCAATGGGGCTGCAAAGAAGCCCACGCGAGTGCCCCAGGCCAATGTCCCCAGCCTGCACGCGACCCCTCCGGCCCTTCGCACTCATCTTCTGCAGACACCGATGCGCTCCTGTCCCAGCAATCCTTGGGCCTCCCACCCCAGCGCTGAAAAGGAGCCTTCAAAGGGGAGCGGGTACAGCCAAACAAGGAAATGAAAAGGCAGCCGTGCAGGAAACCAAAACGCAGCCCGTATCATTAGCTGGGATGTTTTGCATTTCAGATGAGCTTCTCAGAAAATTATTACTTCCACAGAGGCTTCCCCTGGACCTGGGGCAGTGCAGGACCACTATAAAAGCCACCCCAGCTCTTCACTCTCTCATCCGCTTCGCTCCCCTTCTTCTCCTTCGGAAGCAAGTGAGTTGGAAGCCCTGTCCTAGACCGGGGCTTGGGGCTGCTGCTCCTGGGAGGGGAAGCGGGGAGAAGGTCTGGCGTGGACAGGGCCTGGGTCTGGGCCGAGGGGACTCTTGGGCTCTTGTCTAGGAAAGAGCTTTCCTGTGCCTGGCTCTCTTTGCACGGCGCGCGGGGGGACAGGCAAAGAGGCGCGCGGGGGGACAGGCAAAGAGGCGCGTGGGCCTCCCTGCAGAGCCTCCAGCTCCCCTCCCAGCACGTGCCTTGGCTCCCTCGTGGTGGGCGCACAGGCTGCTCCTCACACGCCCCCGTGCTCCTCCCTGCCCTCTCTCCCAGGTGCACCTCCAGCCCCAAGACATGTCCTGCTACAACCCGTGCCTGCCATGCCAGCCCTGCGGCCCGACCCCGCTGGCCAACAGCTGCAATGAGCCCTGTGTCAGGCAGTGCCAGAACTCCACCGTCGTCATCGAGCCCTCTCCCGTGGTGGTGACCCTGCCCGGACCCATCCTCAGCTCCTTCCCGCAGAACACCGTTGTGGGATCCTCCACCTCCGCTGCTGTTGGCAGCATCCTCAGCTCTCAGGGAGTGCCCATCACCTCTGGGTGCTGTGACCTCTCTGGCATTTCCAGCCGCTACTGCGGGAGAACATGCCTCCCCTGCTAAAGCTGCCGCAGGCGGCCCCACAGGAGGACCCCCAGGAACCCAGAAGACGGTAATGGACTGAGCACGGAGATCCTGGCCATGGCTTTCAAAGGGGCTGAGCATCCACGGCTCCAGCCGCAAAGGAAGGCAGGAAGAGGCGCGCCTGGGCTCTCTGAAAACATGGCCCTTCTCTAGCTTGCCTGTTTCTCAGTCTCTTTTCTCTCTCTCTTCTCTCTGTTGTCTTCTGCTCCCCTGGGCTCTGAGCACCTGCTAAGCCCCACGCGAGGAAGGACCTGCTGCCCCTTTCCCTCTCGGGGGCAGGCAGGCAGGCAGGCAGGCAGGCAGGCAGGCAGGCGCCCAGTGCGAACTCCACCCTGGCCAAGGGGCAAAGACTCCTAGCTCCCCCTGGTGCTCCCTGCACCTTGGCCCCCACTCAGAGGACCTCCTTCCCCTCTTTCGACTCATTAAAGTTCTGCTGCATCCCAGCCTGGGCCTCTGCGTGGTCCTTCTCTCTCCGGACGCTCTCCCTGGCTTCCAGAGAGAAAGGTGTCGCTCTGGGGAGATCTTGCAGGCACAAAGGAGAGCCATTGGCATTCCCGCAGGAAGCGGAGGGTGAGACCCAGGCAATGGGCTCCTTTCAAGACACTGTCCCTTGCAGCTGAGGGAGATGCCCCCGGCCGCTGCAGGGCCAGCAGCCGTCAGGGCCTGCCTTGCTGCATCCCTGCACGCAAATGCCCTCCTCAGCCTTTGAGCACGCCCTGCAGATGACGGGGAGCCCAAGCACTGCCCGAGCGAGGAGTCCATCTCCCCGGCCGCACTGGCGGGTGGTGGCGGCACTGGGCACTGGTTCTGCAACCAGCAGCACCTGTGAGCCCTCCCTGGCTGGCACCTCTTGCTTCAGGAGGGCCCCTCTCCCTGCGGCAGGTGTGGTGGTGGCGGTGGTGGTGGTTGTGTGACAGGTTGCGCCTCACGTGCCCCTCTGCTCCTCCCTGCCATCTCTCCCCGGTGCACCTCTGGCCACAAGACAGCTCCAGCTACAACCTCCCTCTCCCTCAGGCGAGGAAGAGAGGTGGGCTCTTCCTCGCCCACCTGCCTTTGTGGCTTCCAACTGCAAGCCGGTGCTTCTCCAGCATTTCAGCTCTCCTTGCGTTGACTTAGCCTTCCTTGTAGGGCTTGCAGGGATCTTCTCTATCCCCAGTCAGGCTGCCAGCACTCCCTCCAGCACAGCTAGAAGAGGCGGAGTTTCCAAGTGCAGATGTGGTCTGTTTCCTGACAGCTCACTCTCTGTCTCTCTAGGCACGCATGTAGAAACAGCACATAGGAGGCTTTGCGCTACCTGCAAAAGGGATGTGTAGAGTCCTGCTCCCCCTTTCACGCCCGTTGCTCACAACACGTCATGCTCCCATCCTTTGCCACGCGCCATCTGCAGCCTCCCCTCTCCCAACACGATAGCTCCCAGTTTTGCCAAAGGGCCAGGACTCCCCTCTTCCCCCTCCAGCGCTGACACTCCCACTGGCCCACCGCCCTGCTCCTCCCCAGCCTGACACCCGTGTCTCACCAGCCTCCGCCAGTCCCGCCAAGGCTGCCGGGCAAACCTGGACCGCGTCACGCTCCCCACTCAGCAAGGTGCCCAGGGAGCTCCAGGAAGTGGGAGCTGAAGCTTGCCAGCTCCTGTCTTCTCCTCCCTCTACCAGCTCAAAGCCACCTCCAAACCTCAGCCCAAAGGGCGGAGCAAAACACTCCGAGGGCTGCCTGGGATCTCACACCTCTGCCCCAGGGAGCTTTTCTACTCACATTGCCTAGTGGTTAAAGCACTTGCTCGGCCAGACTAAGGGAGTCAAGCGGCCAGCGGTGCTGGGCCCCGGGCTCCCCAGGGCCAGGACCAGGTTTTCCAGCGCTGGGAGCTTCCAACTGGTGCAGCCAGGCCACAGCTCGACCTTTCAAAATCCTCTCGGTCACAAGGGCCCTGAACATCCTCGCAGGCACTCATACCCGCTTGTAACACTGCTGCCTCTTGTGAAACTCCAGGCCAGGCTGCCCAAGGGGAGCCGTGCACGCCTGCGACAGGCAGGTGGCAGCCTGCTGACAGTTCCCAGAACTGGCAGTGCAGTGCTCAGGCAGAAGGAGACAAAGGAGGCAGCCAGGGACACAGCCCTCACACCCATCTCCAGCAGGGCAAAAGGCTCCCTGGCCGACTTCTCTGGCCACCCAGCGCACAGCCAGACACAGGGCAGCATCTGTGTCGGCACACATTGATGCCGAGCAGCGCTGCTTTTCTCCTGCTTGATGACACCGATCCCCATTTCTGCCTCGCCCTCTCCATCCAGCACTTCTCAGGACATTCAGCTCTACCTCCTTCCTCCCGGGGCTTTCTGCCCACATGGTCAGCCTGTCTTTCTTACCTGAGAGAAGGCCACGCGGCTGAAGCCACCACCCATGACACTGGTTGTATTTTGTATGGAGAAGGGGAAGGCGGCCCACTGGGAATGGTAGAAAGATTGTCAACGGTGTCCCACAGGGAACGGCTGTCCGTACCACATAATCGATCAGCCATGGATTGTAGCGGCGATCGCCCAACAGGATAGCTCCTCCTCTTCTTGACTTCTCCGTGTCTTTTCAGGTCGTAACTACCCACTTGCCGTCCCCGCAAACTGGAAACAAAGCGGCAGGGAAAACTCAGAGCAAATGCCAGCGATTCCAAAGAGAGAGGCCTGTCTCTCTAGACCAGCTGGCAGACATCTTCACAGATCTCTCCCCCATGAGCAGTCGTTTGCGCTGGGGTGGACTTTGCTCACCAAGTGGTCCCACTGACTGTACCATGGGGTGCCCGCAGAGCCCCCGTCCCCCCCACCAAATCCCAAGGAAGCACGAGATGAGTTGCACCACCTCGCACCTCCAGAGCAGCCAGTCATTCACCACAGAAGCCACCTACACTGTCATCAAGACAATCGCACATACTGCCTGCAAATTGCTTGTTTCCTCAGAGTAATTCCACATATGGCTGTTGCACATGGGCATTGTGTCCCGAAAAGCCAAGCGGTCCCTGTGGATGGAGAACAACTCATGAAAGGCACCCATCAAAAGAGCTCTGTACCTTGCCTTGCCTTGCCTTGCCGTGCCTTGCCGTGCCTTGCCTCTCCTTCCATTTTCTCCTCTGCCTCTTTCCCATCCAGTGTGTGGATCCTTATCCACTGTCGTTGCAAGCCCTCCTTCTCCGTCCCACCTCCCCTCCTCTAGAAAGAAACTTGCCCCAGTTGGATGCTCCCAGTCCTTCCACCATCCTTGCACATCCTGGAGAATACCACTCTGTTTCCCACTTTCTTACCGCTTCCCTCGCCTTCTGTTTCTTCGGGCTCTAGAGCAGTGGCTTGAGGAGAGGCAGCACCAGCACTGTTGAAGACGGACACTCCTCTGTCCCGGGAGAGGCTGGTAGTGAGGCGGGTGAAGATCCGGGACCATGGCCCGAAGAACAGCACAACCACAGTGAAGTGGCAAGTGCCTTGCGTCTCTCTTCTCCTGTCTGCCGCCCTGGTGGAGAGCTGAACCACTGAGTCCCAGGAGCCCAGCAAGGCCAGGCTGCACACCAGGGCATTGGTGCCACCTTTGGAGACAAGGAGCACACCAGCCCAGCAGCTCTCGGCACAGGCCAGCATGGGCGGTACCTCACAGAAGAAGCAGTCCAGGTCATTGGGGCTGCGGCTGGGCAAACACAGGGTGAGCGCCACTGGCGCCAACAAGGGGAGAGTGGCCCCAGCCCTCAGGCCTGCCACCGCAATGGCACAGACCTTCCCTCGCATGACACCGGGGACCCCTGGGGCTGGCACATGGCCACAGATCGGTCGCAGGCCACGACTGCGAGCAGGAAGAGCTGGGCCACGCAGCTGCCAAAGCAGCTTGTCCTCTCCACAGGTAGGAAGTGCAGTGGCATCTTGAGCATCGTGACCAATGAGTGGCCGATTGCCGAGGCCCAGAATCCTAGAACCGTTGAGGTTGGAAGGTGGCTCTGGAGATGGTCAGGTGCAACTCTCCTGCTCAGAGCAGGCTCAACGAGAGCAGGTTGATCAGGACACTGCCCCGTGTGCTCCTGAATATCCCCAAGAATGGGGATATTTGTCCAATAATGGAGATAACTCAGCCCTTTGGCTGAGCCTTTCGGGCCCCCGCATGTCAAGGGCCTTTCCGAGGAAAAGCGCCTCATATAGCATGCCACCGAGCAGTTCTGCAGCTTTGGAAATTACTTTCCCCCATCACGTAACTGGGTGGTTACTAAGTTCAGCCAGGAGGTGTGTATGGTTGGTTCATCCTTGTCTTCCTTAGGAGAAGGAAGTGATATGACTTCCTGTGGTAGAAAGGTCCTTTTCCTGGGCAGCTGCCCACATCTGCCTGTTGGTATGTTCCTAGACTGACCTCTCTACTAGAGCCTTGGAGTCTGGTCCCACTGGAAAACAGCAGGGGATGTGGAACGTCACGAGGAAGGACAGGAGAATTGTTGCAGGTGTCACAGGGTTTGCAGGCTGTATGCTGAACAGACCCTCCAGACAGAATCACAAAGCCACACACCTCCTCCAGGAACCACAGGTTAAACCAAGTAATTCATGCGAAGCACCATAAACAACCTTAGATATTATTTTTCTGAATTTCATCTTGGCTATTCAGAGTCATCTCTGTGGCTCCATCAATAATTCAATACCCACAAACCAAACCCACGACTTCCCAAGTGCTTATGCTCTAGATGGTCACCCAGTAACCAAATGACCTGCTCTTCACAGTCCTTTGGAAACCCATAAGATCTGCTCACTGGGAACAGGTGCAGGAATGTGGTCCTTTCGGCCATCACTTCACACTTTATAGATTATTGGTGAGGAACAGAGATCCTCACAGCAAGTTGTGCTGGCCAGGATCTTATGAGTCCCTGCTTCCCTACAGATAACACAGCAGATTCAAACCAGTTTTTAGCTGCATCTAGCTCATTTCTACAATTTAATTTCACTGAGGCTCTGTTAAGGCAACTTGGCTTCCCTAGTATTGAAAGCATTTACATATTTTTTTTGTTAAACTTGAAAAAAAAATTAAACTTTCTTCCTCAACTCAAGGTAGTAATTAAAGCACTGGCACCCCTTAGGCATCCATGGTCACCTGGGTGCAAAGCACTGGGCTCAAAATAAGAGTTCAGGCTCACAGGTTGCCACAGACCAGACAAGGTTGCCCTTGCGCTCCTCCATCCATGGTGTGGGGAAGAGCCACCATCCTTCTTTATCACTGCAGGTACTGGGTACCTTCTTACCATGGTCAGACACCAAGGCCTTGCTTCCTACCCACCAAAACCTGCAGCACCAGCACCTGGGTGAGTCACCACTGCCCATGCAGCTCCAGCTCCTCACCCTGCCCATGTACCGCAGGATTCCCTGCTCCCTCCTGACCTCACAGACAGTCACCTGGCTCAAGCACCAGTTCTGCCATAGGGACACAGCAGTGCAGGACACTCATGCTGTTTGCTGACCCTCTTGACTGCTCTTTTCTTCAGTTATAAGCAGAGTGTCACAGGGGTTTTCAAATACACTAGGAAACCTAGAGATGAGGATGGGGCCCTCTACAGACAGCTAGAATTAGCCTCACATTCACAGGCCCTGGTCCTTATGGGGGACTTCAACCATCCCAGTATCTGCTGAAGAAACAACACAACAGGGCACAAGCAATCCAGGAGGTTCATGGAGGGCATCAATGACAACTTCCTGACCCAATTGATAGAGCAGCCAATGAGGAGAGATGCTCTGCTGGACCTCACACTCACTAATAAGAAGGGTCTTGCTGGGGATGTGAAAGTTGAAAGCAGCCTTAGATGCAGTGACCTTGAAATAGTGGCATACAGGATGCTGCGAAGAGGGAGCAGGACAAAAAGGAAGAACAAAGCCCTGGACTTTAGTAGCCAGATTTTGGTGTTTCAGAGATCTGTTCAGAAAAGACCCAAGGGATAAGGCCCTGGAGGGAAGAAAGTGGCAAAAAAGCTGGTTAATAGTCAAGGATCACCTCCTCCAAGCTCAAAAGCAGTTCATCCCAAGCATAGAATCATAGAATCATAGAATCGTTAAGGTTGGAAAAGACCCTTAAGATCATCGAGTCCAACCATTAACCTAGCACTGCCAAGTCCACCACTAAACCATGTCCTTGAGCACCACGTCTACCCTTCTTTTAAATACCTCCAGGGATGGACAAAAGAACAACTAGGGAAAATGTGGGCCCACTGCTGAATAGGGCAGAGGCCCTGGTGACACAGGACATGAATTTCTTCTTCATCTCAGTCTTTACTTGCAAGACCAGTCTTCAGGAATTCCAGGCCCCACAGACCAAGGGGAAAGTCTGGAGCAAGGAAGACATACCCTTGGTAGAATGGGATCAGGTTAGACAATACTTAGGCAAACTGGACATACATAAGTCCATGGGCCCTGATGGGACACACCCACAAGTGCTGAGGAAGCTGGCTGATATCATTATGAGGCCACTCTCAATAATCTTTGAATGATCATAGTGATTGGGAGAGGTGCCTGAGGACTGGAGGAAAGCAAGTGACACCCTCATCTTGAAAAAAGACAAGAAGGAGGTGTGGGAGGGCTCCAGAATCCCCATGGAAGGAAAGGGCTATTCCTAGCATAGTCTTTCAGTTGAGTCCTCACCTGCCTAGCTAGAAACATCTGCTCTTCTGCACATGCCTGCTTGGCCATTGGGGATTTCATGAGTTTTGCCCCACTGGAGTTTTACACCTTCCCCTGGGGTCCCCAGTTTTCTGGAGATAGTACTATTTTTTCTGGGAATAGAGGTCCTCACTGTTTCTGCCAGTTGTCCCCTTCCAGTGGTGTTTGCAAATACTGTTCTGCATCACCCCATGGAGCCTGGCTGTGTCCTGTTCTGGTAGGACAACCTTCAACCACAGCAAGGAGCCAGTCTTCAGCGGGGTCTTTAGGATTGCCACAAGAGGTGGCAAGGTGTCAAGAATGAGTGGTTAGGTCACTTAAAGAATCACCGTCAAAGACTTTTGCAAAAAGTTACTTTAATAGAAATTTATAAAAGCGTGATTTAACAAAGTTCGATGGTAAGGTTCACTCTATTACTCTCTAAATGAATGGGGGAGGAGAGAGAGAGAGAAGGGAAAGTTGAGATAAAAGAAAATGCAAAAGAGGGGGAGGGGTAAAGGAAGCACTCCCATTGAGTCACAAGGTTCAGAATGGACCCCCTTGCTTTCTAAACTCCTTCTCAGAGAGGAGCCTAGGTGTGGCTGGATCCAGTCCTAGTCTCAAACTTGGTTAATGGTTTATGTCTAAGGACTGTGTATGTTTAGTGGCAGTTCAAGGTTTGTTCACAGTAAGGAGAGAATCACAGAAATTTAACAGTAATTAATCATTGGTTAATCTAGCATCTACAAAGTGATTAAATGGGGTTTACTACAATATTTGTATTGCTACACACACACACACACAATAGGCCTGATAAAGGTACCTAGTAATTTATGACAAATTTAATGAAATACACACAATATGTGCAAATAAAGGTACCTGTTAAAAATTCCCCTCGAGTTCAGTGAAATACTCACTTCAAATGATTGTCTCAAAGGGCGAAAGTCAAGCTCAAAGAGTGAAAGGCGCTGGAGATCAGCCCAGGTACCATTGCCAGGCCTTCTTATACAAACTTAAGAGTTTGCAACTCTGAGAGGCGTCCCGCTCGGACAGTGTTTCTGGCACAGCTCGCTGTAGTCCAGGAGAGCTCGAAGGGTCTCCCTTGGTACTGCTGTTTATAGGGTTGTGAGGTGATTGACTTTAGGCATCAGTGAATTTCCATTCTGGCCACAATTCCGGTTGGTAATTGCTGAGTTCTCATCAACCTCAGCAAGACAGGTACAATCCTCCCATACCGATCCGCCTGAGTTATGATACACAACGATATATTCCCAAGCTGTCAGGGGCGTGGCTGATTATGCCAGGTGTAGTCAAGGCATTCTTGTTTCCCAGCTCAGCCATACAAAAGTGACTGGGACAGCCAAGGGGCACTTAACCACCAGAGTCATTGCTCAAAGGCCAAGCCTTGACAGGAGTCCCTGTGACTGTAAAGTGGTCCAGAGGAGAGGGGGGGATGCACCACCACACAAGGACATCTTATTCCATGGCTGAAAGATGAGGGGTTGGTGGAAGAAGGATGAGGGATACCTCCCACACAACAGGGAGCACATGGGGTACTCATCGGTGTGCTACACTGAGTGGTGTGGATTGCACAGCCCTGTGCCCTGGAGCAGGAAGGGGATGTGAAGGGAGGGGTTGATGGGGAACTGGGGAAGCCCCCCCTTTTAGGACTGCATTCAGGATGACTATATGCACCAGCCTCTGCAATGATAAGCTCTGGTGATTTAAGTTTATTCTAAATTAGCGTTTTCTCCCAAAAAGATCCAAAAAATCATAATCTTTCTCCCCACTCCCCACAGTAAGGTTGGGAGCAATTAAGGCTTCAGAATCTCTTAGACACCCCCACCCCACAAAAGTTCTGCACCTCTTCATCATTCAAAGAGTATCCCTGAATATGTGAAGGGTCCCAAGGCTGATGGAGCTTTGCCCAGCCAAGGAACTCCTCTCCTTAGAGACCACTTTGGAGCTGGTTGCATCCTGTCCTCTCACAGTCTCTTAAGATGGACAGGAGAAGGAATGTGCCCAAGCCAGGGAGTGGGATAAGGGCTGTGAGAAAAGAGGGAGAGAGTGTGTGTGTACGTGTGTGAAGTTATGGAGGTTTTGGAGGGGAGAAGTTGTCCACACACGCTGACTGGCAGACTGACATTAAATTCCAAAAAGCAAGGGACATGTCCGAGGGAACTTCCCCAGCAGCCCCCTCACCCTACAACCACTGTAAGACACAACAACTCTTCTGTGACTGTGGTAGTGCCACAGCTCTCAAAACCAGTGAGTACCCTGTGAGGAGGGACTGGAGAAACAGCAGGGGCTGAGGTGAGAAGGGGGATTTTGGAAGCATGTTGTGAAGCCTCAAAAGTAACAAGGAGGAGGGCTTTGGAGTAATTCACCATGAACAGAAAGGACAAATTGTCATCTAGCCCTTGTCAGGCTGGTTCTACTGAAGTCAGTGTGATACCTTTAGGCCCTTGCTTTTTTGGACATGGCAAATGGATGTCATATGGTCTTTGATGAACAGATCGTAATTGCTCCTGAGGGATACTCACTTACGAAGGTATCTATCTCATTAGAGCTTAGCTTTCCGCTGCAAAGACATCAGCAGCTATCATCCAGCATTCCCTACTCTTTCCAAATACAAACTCTGAATTCTCCACCCAAGGGTTTGCATCACAGCTAAAAGACAGCATGAGCATTCATTATAAACTCTTCCAAATGAGACTGGGAGATAATTTTCCTTACAAGGAGGTAGCCAAG
The DNA here is from genome assembly GCF_047370975.1 of Nipponia nippon. Taxonomy (NCBI): domain Eukaryota; kingdom Metazoa; phylum Chordata; class Aves; order Pelecaniformes; family Threskiornithidae; genus Nipponia; species Nipponia nippon. The sequence goes on from NW_028262364.1 coordinate 1,292,866, forward strand.
TAGTCAATTCAGAAATGTGGCATCCAGGAACCTCAGCCTATAGGTGCAGCAAAACTCTCTCACTGCTGCTCCAGACAGACCTCCTTGTGACTGCAATGTACTGATATAAGGCCTATGTTTGTTATGATCCTGGTAAGAACAGTACTCAGAGTCCACAAGGTATTGGTTAAAATACCATTTATTGGACCTATCACAGGAAAGAAAAAGAGGATTGACAATCTTAGATCCTTTCAGATGCTGGGAACCCCAAGATGTATCCCCAAGCATCAGACAGACCTCCAGTCAGAGCATGGCACAGAATGCAGATCCCATCCATGGAGAGTTTTGCTGTTATTTTGGCCCTTTGAGGTCTTTTAGGATTTTCCTGGAAGAAAACAATTCTAGTCATTTCTACTCTCTACTGTTTAATCTCTTCATTAGTGACCTGGACAATGGGATAGAGTGCACCCACAGCAGGTTTGCAGATGACACGAAACTGGGAGGAGTGGTACCTTTGTGCTACCATTCAGAGGCACCTGGGCAGGCTGGAGAAATGAACAGACAAGAGTCATGCAGTTCAATAAAGGGAAATGCAAAATCCTGCACTTGCACCTGTGGATTAATAATCCCATTCACTGGTACAGGCTGGGGCTGACAACCTGATAAGCAGTTTTGGAGAAAAGCACGTAAGGGTCCTGGTGGTGGACACCACATTAGACATGAACCAGCAATGTACTCTTGTAACAAAGGCCAACAGCATCCCCAGGCTGTGTTAGGAAGACCATTGCCAGCAGATCGAGGGAGGTGAGTGTCTTCCCAGAGAAAACCCATGTGCAGCAATATGTAACTGTAATATGAATTTTTGTATTTCTGACTCAATACAGTTATATTTCTTGAGTACCATTTCAGTGGAGGTTGCTACAGTGGAAAACAGTATGTATTTCTTTCATTGTACTTTCTATTTTACCACCTCCATGCAATTGGTCTAGCTTCACCTAACTCTTTATTAATACCCTTCTTTAATAATAGAATCAAGACTCCCAGCTGCTTTCATGACAAATAGATTACCTAGTTGGACCTCCTAAATAATACAAGGTCCAGAAGCTCCACTGAATTATATTTCTAGTACAATCTAAGCAAGTCTTCCAAAATGAACATACAACTTTGCAGTTTGTTGGAGTCTTTTTGGAGTGAGGAAAATGTTCATTTGGCAAGAATGGTGTATCTTTCATCACCGTTAATAAATTCTCCAGATATTATTTTCCTATTGAAATGGCATGCTTTGTATCCAGTCCTGACTCAAAGACAATGTGGGGTACTTCTACTCCATCTAAAAGCCTTCTGCTATACCTGGACAGACTTCAGAGATTTTGAACAAACCATTCCTCTGCATTTTCATGGAGAATGCTATAAATTTATTTTCTTCATTTTTACTAACAAGGATGTCTCATCAAAAGGAAGCACTTCGTAAGATATTTAACTCTTAATTATATATGTTCTGTCCTTTTATGTGGAGAGGATGAAAAGGGATATTTTTAGTAGGATAGAAGAAAAAAAAAATCAATCTGAAATATTTTTTTCTTTTTTTTTTCTGTAGAGCTATGGAATTCAATTATATATGACACCTCTAAGACCAAAAATGTACTGAGATTACCAGACAGACTTGATAATCTCTAGAGTGAAGGAGAATTAAAAGGCTGAACTTCAAAGGTAAATGCAAATTCTCCAGGTACCCAATATGGTAAATATCTTCTCATATCATCTGATGATTTGTCTATGTTTTTACAGTCAGTGAGTCAAGAGTAAGATCTGAATTGCGGAAATTAATGCTTTCTATCCTACTATTTCACTTGTTCCTGGGGTTGCCAGCAAGCAGAGGAACACAAAACTTCCTAAAAAATAGACCAAAAATAGATTAACTTTCTATGTGCAATTTCCCCTTCCCGTTCAGAAAGAAAAAGTTGGAGAAAGAGACATTGATTCAGACCACAGTGAAAGAGTTCATCCTTCTGGGATTTTTCTTGATCCCACAGACACCAGTGTTTCTCTCTGTGGTGTTCCTGAGCCTCTGCCTGTGCAGCCTCATTGCAGCTTCTTCACAGTGGTGTCTAATGTCCATGACAGATGCCTCCACACATCCACATACTTCCTCAACAATCTCTCTTTTGTTGGCACCTGTCATTCCTCGGTCACAGTGCCCAAGGCACTGGCTGACCTCTTCAGAAGAAGGCCATTTCTTTTGAAGGCTGCATGGCTTAGATAATTTTCTTCACCTCTTTGTTTGCATAGAGATCTGATCATCAAGGGCCAGGGATGCCAAAGGCTGATGGCAGCCTCCTTCAGCCCCACATGCCCTGCTTGGGTGCTGCACCCCAGGGACCATGCTGGGCCACCTGCTACTGATTCACTTCCTTGTTGTGATCCCAGTAAAGAAGCATCCCTATTTCTTCACGATGTGTGGGTACTTTTTATTTATTGCGACAATAGGAAGTGAGAAAAATTACCCCTGTAGTGAACCAGGATCATATGGGGGTGGCATGGTTCCCAGGGTTGTCTGTAGCTCAAAACAATCAGATCCACTTTTTTTTTTCTTTTTTTTTGCCAGAAAACACATTTTTTTTTGCCAGAAAACACTGGGCCCCAAAACCCGGAGGGTGGAAGACAGCTTTATCCAAGCCTACCCTCTCCAGAGATATCCTGGGATCAGAAAAGACACCTGCCCTATGGAAAATTTTCATCACATGTCTTCTTTTGTCCTGTTGCTCAGCTGTGGCACCCTCTATCCCCACCCAAGGCAAGTGCCAGAGTGAAGGAACCTGGGGCTTGGCTCCAGGCTGCCCAAACCTTTTCCAAGAGGGAGCTGCTCCCTGGGGCAGCACAGCGGCCAGGCTGGGCTCTGTGCATCTTGTGAACATGTGTACTATGATGTTTTACAGAATGGTGACCTCTCCAACTAAGGGGCAAAAAGAGGTGGCATAAACAGGCCGTGTGTCCAGCAGAGGGGTGGGACTTCTAGGTCAAGAGGGACACATGTTTGCCCAGAGGATGGGATTCCACCCATAGGACAGGACTTTAATAGGAGGTTGGGGATGTGGCACCTATGACTTCTTGTGCTCTTATATTGCCAATCTGCCCCAGTGTTTTCTTCCCTAGTCTTAAAGACAGAATTACCAAGACAAAGGAGTGCAGTAAAAAGCTGGATGGGAAGGAAGGGAGCAGGAGGATGGAGGTTTCTGTGAGAAACCTGGCCTTATCTCAATCCATGAGCTTTTTCATCCTATTTTCTCCCCTTGTCCTGTTGAATAGGGGGAATGATAGAGCAGCTTGGTGACAACCTGGCAGCCAGCCGAGGTTAACACACTTACAGATGTATATCACTGTGGGAGCTCTCTGTTGCCGTGCAGATGTGAATTTTTCCTTTTACAACACAGTTACATCAATATTCTGCAGGGATAATAGGAAATTGAAAGTCCTTTTCCTGTTAACAGTATTAGGATATCCCAGGCTCTCTCATGGCTGACACATGCAATGAAGCATGCTGCGGCTACCACTTTCTTCCGGAATATCTAGGAAGGAACCTCTAGGGCTTGCTATTCCCTCCCTTCCAGCTCTGCTTTGTGAGTACTCAGGGACCCAGGAGAAACCCAAGATGACAGGGAATGGGAAATGGGATGTAACTTTCACAGCAGCTCCTGATTCTCTCACCCTGCAGGTGCTGTCCTGGTCCCAGCACGCAAGGGTCAGGCACCACAGGCTGTTCCCTGGGGCTCTCGGCAGCAGCAGACCAGGGACCTGGAGCAGGGGCACAGCACAGCTCCCCTACCAGGCCATCCTGCAAGAGGTGATAGGCATTATTGTAATGCAGGATCCACGCTGAGACAAGAGCTCTAAGCTCCTGTGCCAAACCACTGTTCGTCTTGCTGTCTCCAGCCTTCTAGTTCTTGCTGCAGAGTCAGGAATATGTTGCCTTCTCCAGGATCATCTGAATCGTGGAGCCTTTCCCTGTGCAATCACTGACTTCCACTTTTTCCAGATTCCATGGGAAAGACCACTGTGAGTCAGCAGAAGGGACTAGTCATAGTGGAGGAAAGATACACCTTCCAGACCACCTGCTTTTATCAGATATGCCACTTTGGTGCCATGTTCTGACACCAGCAGAGGGGACACCAAACCTCACATCTGGTCTCTATCACACAGCAGCTGGCCCCAAGCAGAGCAGCCAGCTCACCACATGGCTGAGCACCACGGGGAAATAGAAACACCAGCAGCTGCAGGAATTCGAGGTCTCTGATGCTGGTTTGTGACTCTCTGCTGTCCATGAAACCCTAGTGCAGGGAGCTTCCACAGCTGGGAAAAAAATGTGAAAGGAAGGGAGTGTTTCTGTGCAAGAGTGAGCTCTGGGGCCACTTCTCTGTTGGCTGTGCTATTTCACCTCCACAGCCAGGCATGTCCAGTTAATGAACCTCTTTCTCAACGTAGCCTCTCTTCAGAGGATGGACAAAGTGGTAAGACAGCCTGTGCAGAGGAAATTTTCTCTCTCCACATCCCAGGTCAGGATCACACTCACTGTAGGCTACACAGGGCTCTTTTGACCTGGTCTCACTGCATGGTTCCAAGGGCTGAAAGAGACTGGTAAAGGTTCATCCAAGTCCAGCAGTCCTGTGTCAAAAACTTTTTTGGTCTCTGCAGAAGAATTTTTCCCACAAAACAGAAAGGAGGGATTGTTCCCAGATGGAGCATTTATGCAGAACAAAAGGGATCCTGGCATGCAGCGTCTGTGAAAAGCGGACCCCCAACCTGCAAGAGTGGAAATTTAATGGCATGGGAAGAATTGCCAGATGTGGACCAAGTTATCCTGGTGCCCTAGAGAAACACAGTGGCACTCTGTGTGCACTTTCCCTCTTTCCCTCCACAGCATAAGGTTGGCCATGAGTGTCATTCAGAGTAGAATACTTTTGCAGCTCAAATATTAAAAGCCTACTGGTTTTGTAAAAGGCAGAGAAGTTTAGAAAGCAAAGAGTAACCCAATGCATGACTAAGAACACTCTGTGCAAGCCTATGTTAAGAGTCATTGCAAAACCATCCCCATATACGTCATCCCAGAACCAACCTAGAGCAACATCTCTCTCCCTGGGCATCTTGGGAAAGAGTCTGTAAGGAAAAGGATGACACAGAGGCGTGGGCTGGGATGCAGCAGAACTTTAATGAGGCAAAAGAGGGAAACAGCTTGCTCTGAGTGGAGGTCCCAGTGCAGGGAGCACCGGGGCAGGTAAGAGTCTGAACCCCACGGCTGTGGCAGAGCTCCCGCCAGGCGTGCATCGGCCTGACCCAGAGAGGGAGCAGGGCCAGCAGGTCCTCCCTAGGCTGGCTTTGTGGGGCTCACGGCCCAGGGGAGCAGAAGAGAACAAGGACACGGGAGGGAAAGGAGAGAGCGGAAGAGGGGAAAGGCAGGCATGGGCTGTGCTTTCGGAGAGCCCAGGCTGGCCCTGTCCCTTTACAAGGGCTGCTGGCATTGCTCAGCCCCTCTGGAAGCAAGAAGCCAATGCTCCGTCCCCAGTCCGGTACCATCTTGTGGGTCCCTGGGGGCCTTCCCCAGGGCCATCGCCAGCAGCTTTAGCAGGGGAGGCACCGGCTGCCGCAGTAGCGGCTGCCAAAGCCCGAGAGGCCAAGGCCCCCGGAGGAGATGGGCACTCCCTGAGAGCTGAGGATGCTGCCAACGGCAGCGGAGGTGGAGGATCCCACGGCGGTGCTCTGCGGGAAGGAGCTGAGGATGGGTCCGGGCAGGGTCACCACCACGGGAGAGGGCTGGATGACGACGGTGGAGTCCTGGCACTGCCTGACACAGGGCTCATTGCAGCTGTTGGCCAGCGGGGTGGGGCCGCAGGGCTGGCAGGGCAGGCACGGGTTGTAGCAGGACATGTCTTGGGTCTGGAGGTGCACCTGGGAGAGAGAGTAGAGCCGAAGCAGTGGATAAGGAGTGGTCTGTCACCCCACCGCGAGGGAGAAAAGCCATGAGCTGGAGCCGAGAGCTGGAGGTGTTGTAGGGAGGGCCAGGCATTGGCCTTCCCCTCTGCCCAAAAGCGCCCTGCAAAGAGCAACCAAGCCCAGGGACATCCCTTCCTAGCCCATAGCTCAGGAGACACTCAGCCAAGCCTCCACCTCTCTCCATGCCACACCTTCTGCCCCCTTCCCTCTCCCATGGCAAGCAGTTCCAAGACCCAGCGTAGGACAAAGGGTCAGGTATGAGCTGCGGGATGCTGGAGAAGTACGAGGAGGAGGAGGAGAAAGGGCTTCAGACCCACCTTCTTGCCAAGCAGATGGAGGCGAGAGGAGTGGGTGAGAGAGTGAGGAGAAGGGGCTGCTTTTATACTGCTCCTGCACTGCCCCAGGCCCAGGCTCACTGCACGCGGGCAATAATTTTCCAGCAGACTCACCTCCTAAGCAAACTGTCCTACCTAATGGCACAGGTTGGGTTTTGGTTTCCGTCAACGCCACTGTTTCATTTCCTCGCTTCTGACATGCCTGGTCTGCCATGCAGGCTCCTTTCGTGCGTTGGGATGAGAGGCCCAAGGATATCCCGCCTAAGATCGTGTCTGGGCAGGCAGGAGACGTGCCCCCAGGTGGTGGAGGGGTCCCGTGCAGGCAGGGGATGTTGGCTTGGGCCAGTGAGGTGCAATTGTTTGCAGCTCCCTTTGCAGGAAGAGGTTTCAGCTGTCTTCCTCCTGATGCCCTTTGCTCTGGGGAGACTATTTGCTAGGCTGTCTGAGTATGCAGGGAAAGCCAAAGCCCACCTGGCACTGAACCAGGCAAAGCATGTGGAGGGCAACTAGAAAGTTTTCTCCCAGGTAGGTCAGCAGCAAAAGGGAGGCTTGGTGAAAGGCTGAATGGGGCAGCTTCCCTGGGGACAGGGCTTACAGGAAAGGGGAGGCACTCCAAGGCTTCTTGGCCTTGGTCTTTATTGGCAGGATTTGCTGTTGAGCGATTGGGCTTCTGAAATTCCTCGGAAGTCTGGAGCAGGAAAGACTTACCTGCACTAGAAGAGCATCAGGCCTGGGAACATTTAAACCGATTGGACTGACATGAGTGCATGCAACCTGATGCCATGAAGCCAAAGGACTTAGCTGGTGTCACTACAAGGATGCTCTCAGCTCCCTTTGGAAGTCACCGCAGTCAGGGAATGGATCTGAGGACTGGAAGAAAGCCAGTGGGCCTCCTGTCTTCAAGAAGGGCATGAAGGAGGAGCCGGGGAACAATGGGCCGGTCGGCCTTATCTCGATCCCAGCAATGGTGATGGAGCAAATCATCCCGGAAGCCCTTTCCCAAAAGGAAAGGACAAGAAGGTGCTTGTGAGTGGTCAGCATGGATTTATGGAGGGGAAAGCAGGCCTGACTGACCTCACGGCCTTCTTTGATGATGTGCCTGCCTCCGGTGGGTGAAGGATGTGCAGCAAATGTTGTTAGTCTCCTCTAACCAAAGCTTTTGACGCTGTCTCCTGTCACAATCCTTAGAGGCCAACTGACGAAATACAGGCTAGGGAAGAGGGCAGTGCAGGGGATTGAAATCTGGCATGGGTGCTGCTCTCCAAGGGCTGCGATGAGTGGCATGAAGTCCAGCTGGCAGAGAGTTTTCCTAGTGCACTGCAGGGGTCCAGACTGAGGCCAACAGTGTTTAACCCCTTTATGAGATGTCCTGCAGTGTTGGGGGAAGAACCTCCCGCACCGCTACAGGCTGCGGCCGACGGGCTTGCAAACAGCTCGTCCCTGGGTCCCATGCGATACGTCTTCTGCTGGCAGTAGGGCTTCAGCATGCGCCTTTCTCACGCCCCAAAGGCATGCTCCTCAGCTTGGAGCACAACCCTACACCGTTGGAGAGGCAAGGAAAGTTGCCTGGTTCCCCGGGGAATGAGGGCTGTCAGGACCCTGAGAATCCTCAGGGAGGGGACAGGATCAGAAGGCCCCTGAGTACAAAACCAGCTCTCAGACTACATCGAGGAGGTGATGCACTTCCCTGCCCTGCAGACACGGAGGCAGCTGGGATGCGTCCCAGGAGGCCAAGGGAATGCCTTCAGTAGGCAAGCTTCCTGGGATAGACTGTCCCTACCCATGGCGAGTCACACTCTAATTTTGGATTGGCCGTGTGTCAGCCTTTTGGTGTGAGGCCAAGCCAGGAGCGCTTGCTGTCTGCAGGCCCGTGTCTCATGCAGGGCTGAACTCCCCTCCGGCCAGGGCCGCTCCATCCATAACGCAGGAAAACTGGTCCGAGCACTGGGCTGTAGCCGAGTACACAGCTCCAGGCAGCCGTAACAGCCATTGCCCTCAGCCTGACCTTCTTGCCAGCACTCCCACAGCCGTGGGGGCTCACAGGACGGTCTGCCTGTTTTGCAAAAGTGTCTCCTGCTGGTCAGGGTCCAAAGCGTGTGGGCTAAGTCCACAGCGGTGAGGAGAGTGGGAGGAACGAGGCACTGTCCCGAGCCCCAGTGCACCCCTCATGCAGGGAGGAGGGACCTGACTCCACCAGGCTTGTTGAGCAATCATGGTGTTCAGAAGGGTAATGTTTTCCTTCTTCATGCCTGCTGAAGGCAGTGATTGGAGACCCCAGAGACCGCCACGAGAGGGGATGATCTTGCCAAATAAAGCGCTAAAGGATTAAGGGAGAAGGATGCGTCACGTCGTCAGGCATGTCAGGTACATCTTCTGCCCGTACTGACATGATTCTTCCGGGGAAATCCTTGGGCCTGTCATCCTGGTACTTGAAAGGAGCCTCCACAGCCTAATGGGCACGCCAGAAATGAGGAAAGGTAATGGCAGCGTTGACGGAAACCAAAACCCAACCTGTGCCATTAGGTAGGATAATTTGCTTAGGAGGTGAGTCTGCTGGAAAATTACTGCCCACGTGCAGTGACCCTGGGCCTGAGGCAGTGTAGGAGCAGTATAAAAGCAGCCCCTTCTCCTCACTCTCTCATCCACTCCTCTTGCCTCCACCTCCTTGGGAAGAAGGTGAGTTTAGAGCCCTTTCTCCTCCTCCTCCTCCTCCTCCTCCTCCTCCTCCTCCTTCTCCTCCTCCTCCTTCTCCTCCTCCTCCTCCAGGATTTCTCAGAACATATCTGCCCCTTTGTCTTACGATGGGTCTTGGAGCTACTACCCTTGCGAGAGGCAAGGGGGCAGACAGTGTGGCATGGAGAGAGGCTGGGGCTTTGCTGAGATGTCTCCTCAGCTATGGGCTAGGTGGGCACCTCCACAGGCTTGGTTGCACTTGGCAGGGCTCTTCTGGGCTGAAGGGAAGGGTCTTCTCCCTCCTGGTGGGGTGACAAGCTGCTCTGCAACTACCCGTCACACTTTGTTTTCCCTGCCCTCTCTCTCAGGTGCACCTCCGGCCCCAAGACATGTCCTGCTACAACCCGTGCCTGCCCTGCCAGCCCTGCGGCCCCACCCCGCTGGCCAACAGCTGCAATGAGCCCTGTGTCAGGCAGTGCCAGGACTCCACCGTTGTCATCCAGCCCTCCCCCGTGGTGGTGACCCTGCCCGGACCCATCCTCAGCTCCTTCCCGCAGAGCACCGCCGTGGGATCCTCCACCTCCGCTGCCGTTGGCAGCATCCTCAGCTCTCAGGGAGTGCCCATCTCCTCTGGGGGCCTTGGCCTCTCGGGCTTTGGCAGCCGCTACTGCGGCAGCCGGTGCCTCCCCTGCTAAAGCTGCTGGCGATGGCCCTGGGGAAGGCCCCCAGGGACCCACAAGATGGTACCGGACTGGGGACGGAGCATTGGCTTCTTGCTTCCAGAGGGGCTGAGCAACACCAGCAGCCCTTGTAAAGGGACAGGGCCAGCCTGGGCTCTCCGAAAGCACGGCCCATGCCTGCCTTTCCCCTCTTCCGCTCTCTCCTTTCCCTCCCGTGTCCTTGTTCTCTTGTGCTCCCCCGGGCCGTGAGCCCCACAAAGCCAGCCTAGGGAGGACCTGCTGGCCCTGCTCCCTCTCTGGGTCAGGCCGATGCACACCTGGCGGGAGCTCTGCCACAGCCATGGGGTTCAGACTCCCACCTGCCCCTGGTGCTCCCTGCATTCAGAGTGACCTTGTTTCCCTCTTTTGCCTCATTAAAGCTCTGCTGCATCCCAGCCCACGCCTCTGTGTCATCCTTTCCCCTGCAGATGCTTTCCCCAGATGCCCAGAAAGAGAGAGATGTTGCTCAGGGGTAATTCTGGCAGGGTGCTCTTCGGGATGGTTGTGCAGTGCTTGTTAACACAGTTGTGTTGGGTCTGTCTGGGATGGAGTTAACTTTCCCCGTAGCAGCCTTCATAGCGCTGTGCTTTGAAGCTGTAGCTAGAACAGTTCTGATATAACACATAAATGTTTTGGCTTTTGCTGAGCAGACCTTGCACAGCAGCAAGGCTGTCTCTCCAACCGCACTCCCAAAGGCCCGTAGGCTGCAGTGAGGCAAGAGGTTGGGAGAGGACATAGGCAGGACAGCTGACTCAGACTGACCAAAGGGATATTCCATACCATATGACGCTGTGCTCAGCAACAAAAGTTATGAGAAATAAGGAGGAGGCAGAGAGGGCATTCAGTATTAAGGGGTTTGTCTTCCAAAGCAACCACTAGAGGTACTCTGGCCCTGCTCTGCAGGAAGTGGCTGAAAATCACTTGCTGATGGAAGGTAGGGAATACTTCCCCCAGTCTTTTTGTTGCTTCACGTGGGGCTCGAGACAATGGCGGTTTTGAATTGAGCACGCCGTAGCTGTAGTAGCAGTTACCAACTGGCAGGCTTCTGTGCAGGTCAGGGAGTTTGCTTGCTGCACTGCTTATCTCTTTATTTGGCTGAGCTTGAGAACGTGTTAATAGAAGCAAAGGCTACGTGCTTTGCCCTGGCACTGAGGCCCTTGCTGTGCTGGGGGAGCTGTCTTGTGGAGAGGAGGAGGGAATACACCTGCCTCTTCCCATCCAGGACTGATGTGGGTTGTTCCGTTGCGCAGGCTCCTGAGGTCCTTGTTCACCCTTACGTGAGGTGTTGAATACTGCTAGTTAACGCTGCTGACTTAATGTGGGCTTTGTGGCATCTGGTGTCATGCTGGCATAAGAGGAGACACCTTTTAGGTGCAGCGACAGTGAAACATGCCCTGAGGCGGCTGGTCCCTGCGTGGCAGCTTGTGGCACCGCACTGGAGCTTGACCTGTGCCTATCGAGCCACGATTCAGTACTATCAGAGGACCGTGGTTAAGACGGGGACCCAAACCACCTCTGAGAATGCCATGATTGAGCCAGGCATCCAAAGTACATCTAAGAACATGGTAGTTGAGGCAGAGACCCAAACCACATGTGAGGACACCATGGCTGAGATAGGCACCCAGACACCACCTACAGCAATCGCCTCAGTAGGGAAAAAGAAATAGCGGGCCATGAGGGGGATGGGTCCATCTCATTGATTAGTAAGGGAGTGAGGAGGAGGAGGAGGAGGAGGAGGAGGAGGAGGTGGAAGAGTCTGGTTGGTAAGCCAGTCCTTCAGCAAAGGAATGGGAGGCAGAAGTGAGAGAAATCACTCGAGACAGAAAGCACGCAGTCCCTGACCTCGAGAGATCTTGGAGACGTGTGTAAAGATTACAGGCACCAGCCAGGCAGGTGGATTACTGCCTGGCAAGTCTGATGCTGGGAGAGCGGGGCCAACAGTCAGGAACTGGAAGGTAAGGAAGCCCAACAGCTGGGATGCCTCACTAGGGACTGGGGAGTTGACAGCGGAATTGGAAAAGAGGCAATGTGCTGCAGTCTCTGGAGGCGTCTCCTGGCAAGTGTGAGGGCAAGATAGCTGTTCAAGGAAGACCTTGTGATCTGGCGAGGCAAGTGGACTACCGCTTAGGAAGGCATCCAGTACCTGAGAGAATTAGCGGTGCCGGAAGTCATCTACGGTGACCTCGATGACAATGAGGTCTCCAAAGGTCTGGAGAATGCCCTGTGTACATGAGCCATGTGAAAAAGGTTGTCCAAAATGCACCAGTGTCATATTCTAATGGCTTGGCAACAACGCATTGCCCAGGCGTGGATACACCAACTGTGGGGAGAGCATCTTCCTGTCTCTGAAATCTGGAAGAAAATCTCTCTCCTTCCCTGTCACCAGAGGCCAGCACTTGAGCTGTGAGGGGCAACCCATGGAGACAGCCCTCTCCCACCACGGTCAGTGGGAAAGGGAACCCCCAGAGCACGCTGCGTGGCTCGCTCTGGTTCTTCCTGCAGGACCAGGGGGAGGACTGAGGAAGTGGGATGGGGAGCCCACCTTTAAGCTGGAAGCCTGTGTACGCAAACTGAGGGGAAAGACAGCTGCTAAGAAGGGGCCATGCAAGAAGGCTGTCATTTTAGTTGCCCCATCCCGTGGGGCAAGAGGGGAGAAGAAGGGTTTGAGAAGGGCAAAAGAATAATTCTGACTCTTCTTAAAGGTGGATTGGCCATAAAAAGAAGCAAGGCCAAAGGACCTGGACAGGAGAGGCGTTTCTTGGGAGTACAATGGCAGGGTGGATGTCGTCCCATCGCTATGGGTGTGATCAGTAAGACAACAACTATGTCTCCACCACCTGGTAGAGGTGTGCCCTGGAGAAGTTAGGGGTGAGTGGGGCACCTGGGGAGCCTTCAGCATTCACAAAAGGAAGGGAGGGTGGGACAGAGTGCAGCGGGTCCCCTTTGGGTACTGTCACTGGCAGGTTTGGAGGGCATCCAGGACTCCGGCAGAGCCCCTGCTCATCAGAGCCAGCTTGGCTGAGCCTCTGCCTAGACGTTCTCTCTTGGCCTCGGTGCACATGCTACGGAAGGGGCATGTGGCCACTGCTGGTGGTGGTTGAGGAGCCTGGGCTGTGGGAGGCCCTGGGAGGGCAGCAGCCCCACAGATTCCTGGGACGTGTCCAGGAGGGGAGAGGAGGAGAGGGGAGAGGAGGGGCGGCAGTTCCTCTTGCCCTGGCTGCCACTGTGCTGGGGAGGGAGGATCAAGCAGGACATGGCCTCGAATGGTTTACCCAAGTGGACGAAAGAGCTGTTCCATGCCATCGTGCTCAGCAGTAAAACTGTGGGCAGTCTTTCCACAGTAGCAGCTCTTTTGAGAATACCTGGGCATTGGTCTGCTGGTGCTAGGTAGTGGAGGATTGCCTTTGCACCACTTGTTTTTTTCTCCTTTGTCCCTTCCTCTCTTAGACTGTCCTGGTTTTGACCCAAGGGTATTTTGCTGTCTTGCTCTTCCAATTCTGCCCCCATCCCACTGGGACAGCAGAGCGAGTGAGAAGGGCCAGTGGGTGCTTAGTGCCGGCCGGGGTCAACGTACCGCACAGACCCACAGGCAGTGCACGTCTCATTCTCACCTTGTTCCTTCCCTGTCTGTGCCCAGGGCTTCCTAGGAAAATGTCTGGAGAGAGGGAGGCAGGGAGAAACTCAGGGCAGTAAGAGAGGCAGCAGGTGTGGGCTGAGTGCCTCGAAGGGCTGTCCAGGAGCTCTCCAAAGCAGTGTGGAGACCAGCTGCAAAGGCTGCAGAGAGGCTTGCAGCTGAACTGCTGCAGGACACATCTGGGCACGGTGACACATGCCTGCCCAGAGCCCTGATTGGCCGCTGGCTTGGTAGCAGCCTGCCATCCTTCAGGCCCCGACAAGCAGCAGCCCAAAAGCAGGGCCAAGAAAGGTTGTGTTTGCGGCAACGCCATCAAAACAGGTGCGACTCCCAGCACTGTTCCCGCACACCAAGCACTGTCATCAACATCTGGGGCTATATGAGCAGGAGCGTAGCCAGGAGATCGACGGGAGCGACGCAGGCACTCTGCTCAGCACTCACCTGACGGCATCTAGAACACTGTTTGGCGTTTTGGGCTCTAATGCAAGAAAGATGCATCTACAAGTAGGGCTGGAGGGAGGCTGCGTAAACTCCAGGCCTGTCAGTCTGACCTCGGTGCCGGCGAAGGTTACGGAGCCCATCATCTTGAGCGCCATCACGTGGCATGTGCAGGAAAACCAGGTGATCAGGCCCAGTCAGCATGGGTTTGTGCAAGGCAGGTCCTGCTTGACTAACCTGACCTCCTTCAATGATGAGGTGACCCGCTTAGTGGATGAGGGAAAGGCTGTGGGTGTTGTTTACCTGGACTTGAGTAAAGCCTTTGACACCGTTTCCCATAGCATTCTCCTGGAGAAACTGGGTGTTCCTGGCTTGGACGGGTGTACTCGTTGCTGAGTAAAAAATAGGCTGGCTGGCCGGGCCCAAAGGCTTGTAGTGAACAGAGTTAAATCCAGCTGGCGGCCAGTCACAAGTGGTGCTCCCCAGGCCTCAGTATGGGGCCAGTTCTGTTTACTGTCTTTATCAAGGATCTGGAGGAGGGGATTGAGTGCACCCTCAGTCAGTTTGCAGACGACACCAAGTTGGGTGGGCGTGTTGATCTGCTGGAGGGTAGAAAGTCTCGACAGAGGGGTCTTCTGGCCAGGCTGGATCGATGGGCCGAGGCCAGCTGTATGAGGTTCTATGAGGCGAAGTGCCGGGTCCTGCACTTGGGTCACAACAAGCCCATGCAACGCTACAGGCTGGGGGAGGAGTGGCTGGAGAGCTGCCTGGCGGAAAAGGACCTGGGGGTGTTGGTCGATAGGTGGCTGAATATGAGCCGGCAGTGTGCTCAGGTGGCCCAGAAGGCCAAGGGCATCCTGGCTTGTATCAGAAAGAGCGTGGCCAGCAGGACTGGGGAAGTGATCATCCCCTTGTACTTGGCACTGGTGAGGCCGCACCTCGAATCCTGTGTTCAGTTTTGGGCCCCTCACCACAAGAAGGACATTGAGGTGCTGGAGCGTGTCCAAAGAAGAGCAACAAAGCTGGTGAAGGGTGTAGAGCACAAGTCTTAGGAGGAGCAGCTGAGGGAGCTGGGGTTGTGTAGCCTGGAGAAAAGGAGGCTGAGGGGAGACGTTATTGCTCTCTACAACTACCTGAAAGGAGGTTGTAGCGAGGCGGGTGTCGGTCTTTTTTCACAAGTAGCAAATGATAGGAGGAGAGGAAACGGCCTCAAGTTGTGCCAGGGGAGGTTTAGATTGGATATTAGGAACAGTTTCTTCACCGAAAGGGTAGTCAGGCACTGGAACAGGCTGCCCAGGGAAGTGGTTGAGTCCCCTCTCGGGCCTTGGCATCTCGGGCCTCTCGGGCTTTGGCAGCCGCTACTGCGGCTACTCATCGAGTACTCATCGCCTACTGCTACTCATCGAGTCCAACCGTAAACCTAGCATGGCCAAGTCCCACTAGACCATGTCCCTAAGTACCACATCTACACGTCTTTTAAATACCTCCAGGGATGGGGACTCAACCACTTCCCTGGGCAGCCTGTTCCAGTGCCTGACTACCCTTTCGGTGAAGAAACTGTTCCTAATATCCAATCTAAACCTCCCCTGGCACAACTTGAGGCCGTTTCCTCTCCTCCTATCATTTGCTACTTGTGAAAAAAGACCGACACCCGCCTCGCTACAACCTCCTTTCAGGTAGTTGTAGAGAGCAATAACGTCTCCCCTCAGCCTCCTTTTCTCCAGGCTACACAACCCCAGCTCCCTCAGCTGCTCCTCCTAAGACTTGTGCTCTACACCCTTCACCAGCTTTGTTGCTCTTCTTTGGACACGCTCCAGCACCTCAATGTCCTTCTTGTGGTGAGGGGCCCAAAACTGAACACAGGATTCGAGGTGCGGCCTCACCAGTGCCAAGTACAAGGGGATGATCACTTCCCCAGTCCTGCTGGCCACGCTCTTTCTGATACAAGCCAGGATGCCCTTGGCCTTCTGGGCCACCTGAGCACACTGCCGGCTCATATTCAGCCACCTATCGACCAACACCCCCAGGTCCTTTTCCGCCAGGCAGCTCTCCAGCCACTCCTCCCCCAGCCTGTAGCGTTGCATGGGCTTGTTGTGACCCAAGTGCAGGACCCGGCACTTCGCCTCATAGAACCTCATACAGCTGGCCTCGGCCCATCGATCCAGCCTGGCCAGAAGACCCCTCTGTCGAGACTTTCTACCCTCCAGCAGATCAACACGCCCACCCAACTTGGTGTCGTCTGCAAACTGACTGAGGGTGCACTCAATCCCCTCCTCCAGATCCTTGATAAAGACAGTAAACAGAACTGGCCCCATACTGAGGCCTGGGGAGCACCACTTGTGACTGGCCGCCAGCTGGATTTAACTCTGTTCACTACAAGCCTTTGGGCCCGGCCAGCCAGCCTATTTTTTACTCAGCAACGAGTACACCCGTCCAAGCCAGGAACACCCAGTTTCTCCAGGAGAATGCTATGGGAAACGGTGTCAAAGGCTTTACTCAAGTCCAGGTAAACAACACCCACAGCCTTTCCCTCATCCACTAAGCGGGTCACCTCATCATTGAAGGAGGTCAGGTTAGTCAAGCAGGACCTGCCTTGCACAAACCCATGCTGACTGGGCCTGATCACCTGGTTTTCCTGCACATGCCACGTGATGGCGCTCAAGATGATGGGCTCCGTAACCTTCGCCGGCACCGAGGTCAGACTGACAGGCCTGGAGTTTACGCAGCCTCCCTCCAGCCCTACTTGTAGATGCATCTTTCTTGCATTAGAGCCCAAAACGCCAAACAGTGTTCTAGATGCCGTCAGGTGAGTGCTGAGCAGAGTGCCTGCGTCGCTCCCGTCGATCTCCTGGCTACGCTCCTGCTCATATAGCCCCAGATGTTGATGACAGTGCTTGGTGTGCGGGAACAGTGCTGGGAGTCGCACCTGTTTTGATGGCGTTGCCGCAAACACAACCTTTCTTGGCCCTGCTTTTGGGCTGCTGCTTGTCGGGGCCTGAAGGATGGCAGGCTGCTACCAAGCCAGCGGCCAATCAGGGCTCTGGGCAGGCATGTGTCACCGTGCCCAGATGTGTCCTGCAGCAGTTCAGCTGCAAGCCTCTCTGCAGCCTTTGCAGCTGGTCTCCACACTGCTTTGGAGAGCTCCTGGACAGCCCTTCGAGGCACTCAGCCCACACCTGCTGCCTCTCTTACTGCCCTGAGTTTCTCCCTGCCTCCCTCTCTCCAGACATTTTCCTAGGAAGCCCTGGGCACAGACAGGGAAGGAACAAGGTGAGAATGAGACGTGCACTGCCTGTGGGTCTGTGCGGTACGTTGACCCCGGCCGGCACTAAGCACCCACTGGCCCTTCTCACTCGCTCTGCTGTCCCAGTGGGATGGGGGCAGAATTGGAAGAGCAAGACAGCAAAATACCCTTGGGTCAAAACCAGGACAGTCTAAGAGAGGAAGGGACAAAGGAGAAAAAAACAAGTGGTGCAAAGGCAATCCTCCACTACCTAGCACCAGCAGACCAATGCCCAGGTATTCTCAAAAGAGCTGCTACTGTGGAAAGACTGCCCACAGTTTTACTGCTGAGCACGATGGCATGGAACAGCTCTTTCGTCCACTTGGGTAAACCATTCGAGGCCATGTCCTGCTTGATCCTCCCTCCCCAGCACAGTGGCAGCCAGGGCAAGAGGAACTGCCGCCCCTCCTCTCCCCTCTCCTCCTCTCCCCTCCTGGACACGTCCCAGGAATCTGTGGGGCTGCTGCCCTCCCAGGGCCTCCCACAGCCCAGGCTCCTCAACCACCACCAGCAGTGGCCACATGCCCCTTCCGTAGCATGTGCACCGAGGCCAAGAGAGAACGTCTAGGCAGAGGCTCAGCCAAGCTGGCTCTGATGAGCAGGGGCTCTGCCGGAGTCCTGGATGCCCTCCAAACCTGCCAGTGACAGTACCCAAAGGGGACCCGCTGCACTCTGTCCCACCCTCCCTTCCTTTTGTGAATGCTGAAGGCTCCCCAGGTGCCCCACTCACCCCTAACTTCTCCAGGGCACACCTCTACCAGGTGGTGGAGACATAGTTGTTGTCTTACTGATCACACCCATAGCGATGGGACGACATCCACCCTGCCATTGTACTCCCAAGAAACGCCTCTCCTGTCCAGGTCCTTTGGCCTTGCTTCTTTTTATGGCCAATCCACCTTTAAGAAGAGTCAGAATTATTCTTTTGCCCTTCTCAAACCCTTCTTCTCCCCTCTTGCCCCACGGGATGGGGCAACTAAAATGACAGCCTTCTTGCATGGCCCCTTCTTAGCAGCTGTCTTTCCCCTCAGTTTGCGTACACAGGCTTCCAGCTTAAAGGTGGGCTCCCCATCCCACTTCCTCAGTCCTCCCCCTGGTCCTGCAGGAAGAACCAGAGCGAGCCACGCAGCGTGCTCTGGGGGTTCCCTTTCCCACTGACCGTGGTGGGAGAGGGCTGTCTCCATGGGTTGCCCCTCACAGCTCAAGTGCTGGCCTCTGGTGACAGGGAAGGAGAGAGATTTTCTTCCAGATTTCAGAGACAGGAAGATGCTCTCCCCACAGTTGGTGTATCCACGCCTGGGCAATGCGTTGTTGCCAAGCCATTAGAATATGACACTGGTGCATTTTGGACAACCTTTTTCACATGGCTCATGTACACAGGGCATTCTCCAGACCTTTGGAGACCTCATTGTCATCGAGGTCACCGTAGATGACTTCCGGCACCGCTAATTCTCTCAGGTACTGGATGCCTTCCTAAGCGGTAGTCCACTTGCCTCGCCAGATCACAAGGTCTTCCTTGAACAGCTATCTTGCCCTCACACTTGCCAGGAGACGCCTCCAGAGACTGCAGCACATTGCCTCTTTTCCAATTCCGCTGTCAACTCCCCAGTCCCTAGTGAGGCATCCCAGCTGTTGGGCTTCCTTACCTTCCAGTTCCTGACTGTTGGCCCCGCTCTCCCAGCATCAGACTTGCCAGGCAGTAATCCACCTGCCTGGCTGGTGCCTGTAATCTTTACACACGTCTCCAAGATCTCTCGAGGTCAGGGACTGCGTGCTTTCTGTCTCGAGTGATTTCTCTCACTTCTGCCTCCCATTCCTTTGCTGAAGGACTGGCTTACCAACCAGACTCTTCCACCTCCTCCTCCTCCTCCTCCTCCTCCTCCTCCTCACTCCCTTACTAATCAATGAGATGGACCCATCCCCCTCATGGCCCGCTATTTCTTTTTCCCTACTGAGGCGATTGCTGTAGGTGGTGTCTGGGTGCCTATCTCAGCCATGGTGTCCTCACATGTGGTTTGGGTCTCTGCCTCAACTACCATGTTCTTAGATGTACTTTGGATGCCTGGCTCAATCATGGCATTCTCAGAGGTGGTTTGGGTCCCCGTCTTAACCACGGTCCTCTGATAGTACTGAATCGTGGCTCGATAGGCACAGGTCAAGCTCCAGTGCGGTGCCACAAGCTGCCACGCAGGGACCAGCCGCCTCAGGGCATGTTTCACTGTCGCTGCACCTAAAAGGTGTCTCCTCTTATGCCAGCATGACACCAGATGCCACAAAGCCCACATTAAGTCAGCAGCGTTAACTAGCAGTATTCAACACCTCACGTAAGGGTGAACAAGGACCTCAGGAGCCTGCGCAACGGAACAACCCACATCAGTCCTGGATGGGAAGAGGCAGGTGTATTCCCTCCTCCTCTCCACAAGACAGCTCCCCCAGCACAGCAAGGGCCTCAGTGCCAGGGCAAAGCACGTAGCCTTTGCTTCTATTAACACGTTCTCAAGCTCAGCCAAATAAAGAGATAAGCAGTGCAGCAAGCAAACTCCCTGACCTGCACAGAAGCCTGCCAGTTGGTAACTGCTACTACAGCTACGGCGTGCTCAATTCAAAACCGCCATTGTCTCGAGCCCCACGTGAAGCAACAAAAAGACTGGGGGGAAGTATTCCCTACCTTCCATCAGCAAGTGATTTTCAGCCACTTCCTGCAGAGCAGGGCCAGAGTACCTCTAGTGGTTGCTTTGGAAGACAAACCCCTTAATACTGAATGCCCTCTCTGCCTCCTCCTTATTTCTCATAACTTTTGTTGCTGAGCACAGCGTCATATGGTATGGAATATCCCTTTGGTCAGTCTGAGTCAGCTGTCCTGCCTATGTCCTCTCCCAACCTCTTGCCTCACTGCAGCCTACGGGCCTTTGGGAGTGCGGTTGGAGAGACAGCCTTGCTGCTGTGCAAGGTCTGCTCAGCAAAAGCCAAAACATTTATGTGTTATATCAGAACTGTTCTAGCTACAGCTTCAAAGCACAGCGCTATGAAGGCTGCTACGGGGAAAGTTAACTCCATCCCAGACAGACCCAACACAACTGTGTTAACAAGCACTGCACAACCATCCCGAAGAGCACCCTGCCAGAATTACCCCTGAGCAACATCTCTCTCTTTCTGGGCATCTGGGGAAAGCATCTGCAGGGGAAAGGATGACACAGAGGCGTGGGCTGGGATGCAGCAGAGCTTTAATGAGGCAAAAGAGGGAAACAAGGTCACTCTGAATGCAGGGAGCACCAGGGGCAGGTGGGAGTCTGAACCCCATGGCTGTGGCAGAGCTCCCGCCAGGTGTGCATCGGCCTGACCCAGAGAGGGAGCAGGGCCAGCAGGTCCTCCCTAGGCTGGCTTTGTGGGGCTCACGGCCCGGGGGAGCACAAGAGAACAAGGACACGGGAGGGAAAGGAGAGAGCGGAAGAGGGGAAAGGCAGGCATGGGCCGTGCTTTCGGAGAGCCCAGGCTGGCCCTGTCCCTTTACAAGGGCTGCTGGTGTTGCTCAGCCCCTCTGGAAGCAAGAAGCCAATGCTCCGTCCCCAGTCCGGTACCATCTTGTGGGTCCCTGGGGGCCTTCCCCAGGGCCATCGCCAGCAGCTTTAGCAGGGGAGGCACCGGCTGCCGCAGTAGCGGCTGCCAAAGCCCGAGAGGCCAAGGCCCCCAGAGGAGATGGGCACTCCCTGAGAGCTGAGGATGCTGCCAACGGCAGCGGAGGTGGAGGATCCCACGGCGGTGCTCTGCGGGAAGGAGCTGAGGATGGGTCCGGGCAGGGTCACCACCACGGGGGAGGGCTGGATGACAACGGTGGAGTCCTGGCACTGCCTGACACAGGGCTCATTGCAGCTGTTGGCCAGCGGGGTGGGGCCGCAGGGCTGGCAGGGCAGGCACGGGTTGTAGCAGGACATGTCTTGGGGCCGGAGGTGCACCTGAGAGAGAGGGCAGGGAAAACAAAGTGTGACGGGTAGTTGCAGAGCAGCTTGTCACCCCACCAGGAGGGAGAAGACCCTTCCCTTCAGCCCAGAAGAGCCCTGCCAAGTGCAACCAAGCCTGTGGAGGTGCCCACCTAGCCCATAGCTGAGGAGACATCTCAGCAAAGCCCCAGCCTCTCTCCATGCCACACTGTCTGCCCCCTTGCCTCTCGCAAGGGTAGTAGCTCCAAGACCCATCGTAAGACAAAGGGGCAGATATGTTCTGAGAAATCCTGGAGGAGGAGGAGGAGAAGGAGGAGGAGGAGAAGGAGGAGGAGGAGGAGGAGGAGGAGGAGGAGGAGGAGGAGGAGAAAGGGCTCTAAACTCACCTTCTTCCCAAGGAGGTGGAGGCAAGAGGAGTGGATGAGAGAGTGAGGAGAAGGGGCTGCTTTTATACTGCTCCTACACTGCCTCAGGCCCAGGGTCACTGCACGTGGGCAGTAATTTTCCAGCAGACTCACCTCCTAAGCAAATTATCCTACCTAATGGCACAGGTTGGGTTTTGGTTTCCGTCAACGCTGCCATTACCTTTCCTCATTTCTGGCGTGCCCATTAGGCTGTGGAGGCTCCTTTCAAGTACCAGGATGACAGGCCCAAGGATTTCCCCGGAAGAATCATGTCAGTACGGGCAGAAGATGTACCTGACATGCCTGACGACGTGACGCATCCTTCTCCCTTAATCCTTTAGCGCTTTATTTGGCAAGATCATCCCCTCTCGTGGCGGTCTCTGGGGTCTCCAATCACTGCCTTCAGCAGGCATGAAGAAGGAAAACATTACCCTTCTGAACACCATGATTGCTCAACAAGCCTGGTGGAGTCAGGTCCCTCCTCCCTGCATGAGGGGTGCACTGGGGCTCGGGACAGTGCCTCGTTCCTCCCACTCTCCTCACCGCTGTGGACTTAGCCCACACGCTTTGGACCCTGACCAGCAGGAGACACTTTTGCAAAACAGGCAGACCGTCCTGTGAGCCCCCACGGCTGTGGGAGTGCTGGCAAGAAGGTCAGGCTGAGGGCAATGGCTGTTACGGCTGCCTGGAGCTGTGTACTCGGCTACAGCCCAGTGCTCGGACCAGTTTTCCTGCGTTATGGATGGAGCGGCCCTGGCCGGAGGGGAGTTCAGCCCTGCATGAGACACGGGCCTGCAGACAGCAAGCGCTCCTGGCTTGGCCTCACACCAAAAGGCTGACACACGGCCAATCCAAAATTAGAGTGTGACTCGCCATGGGTAGGGACAGTCTATCCCAGGAAGCTTGCCTACTGAAGGCATTCCCTTGGCCTCCTGGGACGCATCCCAGCTGCCTCCGTGTCTGCAGGGCAGGGAAGTGCATCACCTCCTCGATGTAGTCTGAGAGCTGGTTTTGTACTCAGGGGCCTTCTGATCCTGTCCCCTCCCTGAGGATTCTCAGGGTCCTGACAGCCCTCATTCCCCGGGGAACCAGGCAACTTTCCTTGCCTCTCCAACGGTGTAGGGTTGTGCTCCAAGCTGAGGAGCATGCCTTTGGGGCGTGAGAAAGGCGCATGCTGAAGCCCTACTGCCAGCAGAAGACGTATCGCATGGGACCCAGGGACGAGCTGTTTGCAAGCCCGTCGGCCGCAGCCTGTAGCGGTGCGGGAGGTTCTTCCCCCAACACTGCAGGACATCTCATAAAGGGGTTAAACACTGTTGGCCTCAGTCTGGACCCCTGCAGTGCACTAGGAAAACTCTCTGCCAGCTGGACTTCATGCCACTCATCGCAGCCCTTGGAGAGCAGCACCCATGCCAGATTTCAATCCCCTGCACTGCCCTCTTCCCTAGCCTGTATTTCGTCAGTTGGCCTCTAAGGATTGTGACAGGAGACAGCGTCAAAAGCTTTGGTTAGAGGAGACTAACAACATTTGCTGCACATCCTTCACCCACCGGAGGCAGGCACATCATCAAAGAAGGCCGTGAGGTCAGTCAGGCCTGCTTTCCCCTCCATAAATCCATGCTGACCACTCACAAGCACCTTCTTGTCCTTTCCTTTTGGGAAAGGGCTTCCGGGATGATTTGCTCCATCACCATTGCTGGGATCGAGATAAGGCCGACCGGCCCATTGTTCCCCGGCTCCTCCTTCATGCCCTTCTTGAAGACAGGAGGCCCACTGGCTTTCTTCCAGTCCTCAGATCCATTCCCTGACTGCGGTGACTTCCAAAGGGAGCTGAGAGCATCCTTGTAGTGACACCAGCTAAGTCCTTTGGCTTCATGGCATCAGGTTGCATGCACTCATGTCAGTCCAATCGGTTTAAATGTTCCCAGGCCTGATGCTCTTCTAGTGCAGGTAAGTCTTTCCTGCTCCAGACTTCCGAGGAATTTCAGAAGCCCAATCGCTCAACAGCAAATCCTGCCAATAAAGACCAAGGCCAAGAAGCCTTGGAGTGCCTCCCCCTTTCCTGTAAGCCCTGTCCCCAGGGAAGCTGCCCCATTCAGCCTTTCACCAAGCCTCCCTTTTGCTGCTGACCTACCTGGGAGAAAACTTTCTAGTTGCCCTCCACATGCTTTGCCTGGTTCAGTGCCAGGTGGGCTTTGGCTTTCCCTGCATACTCAGACAGCCTAGCAAATAGTCTCCCCAGAGCAAAGGGCATCAGGAGGAAGACAGCTGAAACCTCTTCCTGCAAAGGGAGCTGCAAACAATTGCACCTCACTGGCCCAAGCCAACATCCCCTGCCTGCACGGGACCCCTCCACCACCTGGGGGCACGTCTCCTGCCTGCCCAGACACGATCTTACGCGGGATATCCTTGGGCCTCTCATCCCAACGCACGAAAGGAGCCTGCATGGCAGACCAGGCATGTCAGAAGCGAGGAAATGAAACAGTGGCGTTGACGGAAACCAAAACCCAACCTGTGCCATTAGGTAGGACAGTTTGCTTAGGAGGTGAGTCTGCTGGAAAATTATTGCCCGCGTGCAGTGAGCCTGGGCCTGGGGCAGTGCAGGAGCAGTATAAAAGCAGGCCCTTCTCCTCACTCTCTCATCCACTCCTCTTGCCTCCACCTCCTTGGGAAGAAGGTGAGTTTAGAGCCCTTTCTCCTCCTCCTCCTCCTTCTCCTCCTCCTCCTCCAGGATTTCTCAGAACATATCTGCCCCTTTGTCTTACGATGGGTCCTGGAGCTACTACCCTTGCGAGAGGCAAGGGGGCAGACAGTGTGGCATGGAGAGAGGCTGGGGCTTTGCTGAGATGTCTCCTCAGCTATGGGCTAGGTGGGCACCTCCACAGGCTTGGTTGCACTTGGCAGGGTCTTCTGGGCTGAAGGGAAGGGTCTTCTCCCTCCTGGTGGGGTGACAAGCTGCTCTGCAACTACCCGTCACACTTTGTTTTCCTTGCCCTCTCTCTCAGGTGCACCTCCAGACCCAAGACATGTCCTGCTACAACCCGTGCCTGCCCTGCCAGCCCTGCGGCCCCACCCCGCTGGCCAACAGCTGCAATGAGCCCTGTGTCAGGCAGTGCCAGGACTCCACCGTCGTCATCCAGCCCTCCCCCGTGGTGGTGACCCTGCCCGGACCCATCCTCAGCTCCTTCCCACAGAGCACCGCCGTGGGATCCTCCACCTCCGCTGCCGTTGGCAGCATCCTCAGCTCTCAGGGAGTGCCCATCTCCTCTGGCGGCTTTGGCCTCTCGGGCTTCGGCAGCCGCTACTGCGGCAGCCGGTGCCTCCCCTGCTAAAGCTGCTGCCTGCACTGAGGCCTCCACTCGGATCGACCTCATTTCCCTCCTGCCACTCATTAAAGTTCTGCTGCATCCCAGCCTGCGCTTCTCTCTCATCCTTTCCCCTGCAGATCCTCTCCCATGATGCCCACGCCAAGACATGTTCCTCAGGGCTGGTTCTGGGAGGGGGGTGTTGGGCATGATTTTCCACTGATTGTCAACACAGGCTTGCAGTCAGCATGCTTAGTTGCGCATCGGGTGATCCTCCAGTTTCTAAAATTGTCTGCCTTTCTGCGTCGCAATGGAATTACCCGACATAGTTCAGTGACTACTTTGTCATCCACTTTGTTGTGCACACCTCTTCTTTTTCCTTGGAAAGCTCAACACTGTGATGCGAGTAGTCAGCAGGGAATGTGGTATTGACAAGACATAGGCACTAGCTTCCCAGGAGAGGCCAGGACAACCCATCCTCACCATAGCATTCTCAAAGGAACAGAGGAACACAGTGCAGTGGGCTGCCTTGACAGCAGACCATAGTAGAATACAATCAGAGAATGGTTGTGCTTGGAAGAGACCTTGAAAGATCATCTAGTCCAACCCCCCTGCCATGGGCAGGGATAGCTGGCCCTACATCACGTCACTCAAAGTTCCCTCGAACCTCACTTTCAACACTGCCCGTGATGGGGCAGCCCATCGTTCTCGGGGCAACCTTTTCCAGGGTCTCACCACCCTCATCGTAATACATTTCTTCCTTACGTCCAAGCTTCATCTACCCAGCTTCAGTTTAAAACCGTTGCTCTTCTCCGGTCCCTACAGGCCTTGATAAAATGTCTCTCTCCAACTTCCTGATAAGTCCCCTTTATATACTGAAAGGCTGCAATAAGGTCTCAGAGCAGGGCTGCTCTCAGCCGCTTATACTCCAGTCTGTATTGACTGTAACATCACGCTCAGCAATAAAATGTTGCGCAGTCTTTGCAAAGGAGCAGCTCTGGGGAGAATGCATGGGCGTGAGTCTGCTGCTGCTAGGTGGTGGGTGATTGCCTTTGCACCACTTGGTTTTCTCCCTTCTTTCCCCTTCCCCTCTTAGACTGGCCTGAGCTCAACCCAAGGGTATTTCGCTTTCTTGCTCTTCCAATTCTCCCCCCATCCGAATGGGACAACGCATCGAGAGAGCTGCTGCGGGGTGCTTAGTACTAGTCAGGGGCAGCACACCACACAGGCCCACGGGCAGTGCATGCCCTCCTTGCCCTGCTCCTTGCCTCTCTGTGCCCAGGCTTTCCTGGGAATGTTTCTGCAGAGAGGGGAGCAGGGAGAGACCCGCGCCAGGAAGAAAGGCAGCGGGTGTGGGCTGAGTGTCTCAAAGGGCTGTCCAAGAGCTCTCCAAAGCAGTGCGCAGACCAGCAGCAAAGGCTGCGGAGAGACTTGCCGCCGGCAAAGGGGAGCAGCTGAACTGCTGCAGGACACAGCCGGGCAAGATGATACTTCTCCACCCAGAGCCCTGACCAGAAGCTGCCTTGGCAGTCACCAGCCCTGTCTCCCCACAAATCCTTCAGTCCCTCACAAGCAGGGCCAGGAAAGGTGCTTTTGCGGCAACCCCATCAAAACAGGTGCGACTCCCAGCACTCTTCCCGCACACCAAGGACTGTCATCAACATCCTGGGCTATATGAGCAGGCGTGTAGACAGGAGATCGAGGGGAGTGATGAGCGCCCTCTGCTCAGCACTCACCTGACGGCATCTAGAACACTCTTCCGCGTTTGGGGCTCTAATGCAAGAAAGACCTTGACTGAATGGGGCGAGTTCAGCGGAGGGTGGGCTGGATGGTGAGGGGGCTGGAGCACTTGGTTGGGGAGGAGAGGCTGAGGGCTCGCTGAGCATGGAGAAGAGAATGCTTTGGTGGGAGACCTAAAATCATCTCTGCAGTAGCTATGGTCATTCAACTGCCTCGGGTCACTCTGTCCAGCCCCAGAGACGCACAGAAGTTCAGAAAGCAGATGGTCACACGAAGCATGGCTAAGCATATTCAAAGCAAGCCTGTGTTAACAATCACGGCAGAACCATCTCCAGCCAGCTCCTCCCAGAACCACCCCTGAGCAACATCTCTCTTCCTGGGCATCTTGGCAAAGTGTCTGCAGGGAAAAGGATGAGACAAAGGCATGGGCTGGCATGCAGCAGAACTTTAATGAGGCAAAAGGGAAATGAGGTCAAGACGGGTGCAGGTCCCCGTGCAGGGAGCACCAGGGGCATATGTGAATCGGCACCCCACGGCTGTGGCAGAGATCCCACCAGGTCTCCATCTGCCTGCCCCAGAGACAGAGCAGGGCCTGCAGTTCTGCCCTAGGCTGACTTTACGGGGCTCACAGCCCACGGAGAGCAATAGAACAAGGACATGGGAGGGAAAGGAGAGAGCGGAAGAGGGGAAAGGCAGGCATGGGCCGTGCTTTCGGAGCTCCCAGGATGGCCCCATCCTTTTGCAAGGGGTACTGGCGTTGCTCAGTTCCTCAGAAAACAAGTCGATGCTCTGTCCCCAGTCCGGTACCATCTTGTGGGTCCCTGGGGGCCTTCCCCAGGGCCATCGCCAGCAGCTTTAGCAGGGGAGGCAACTCCTGCCACAGTGGCGGCTGCCAAAGCCCGAGAGGCCAAAGCCCCTGGAGGAGATGGGCACTCCCTGAGAGCCGAGGATGCTGCCAACGGCAGCGGAGGTGGAGGATCCCACGGCGGTGCTCTGCGGGAAGGAGCTGAGGATGGGTCCGGGCAGGGTCACCACCACGGGGGAGGGCTCAATGACAACGGTGGAGTCCTGGCACTGCCTGACACAGGGCTCATTGCAGCTGTTGGCCAGCGGGGTGGGGCCGCAGGGCTGGCAGGGCAGGCACGGGTTGTAGCAGGACATGTCTCGGGGCTGGAGGTGCACCTGGGAGAGAGGGCAGGGGGAAGCAGAGCAGGGGCGATGGGTGAGGAGCAGCCTGTCACCCCACCGCGAGGGAGAAAAACCATGAGCTGGAGACAAGAGCTAGAGGCATTTTGGGGAGGCTCACGGGCTTCACCTTCCCCTCAGCCCAAAACAGCCCTGCCAAGAGCATTCAAGCTCATCGAGGTCCCCGTCTAGCCCATCACCCACTTCAGCCAAGCATCAGCCTCTCTCCATGCCACACCTTCTCTGCCCTTCCCTCTCCCATGATAGGTAGCCCCATGACCCGGTGTAGGACAAACGGCAGATACGCACTCAGAAAACCCAAAGGAAAACGCAGAGGAGGAAGAGAAAGGGCTTCAAACTCACCTTCTTCCCAAGGAGATGGAGGTGAGAACAGTGGATGAGAGAGTGGGGAGAAGGGCCCGCTTTTATACTGCTCCTGCACCGCCCCAGGCCCACAGTCACTGCACGCGGGCACTAATTTTCCAACAGACTCACCTCCCAAGCAAAATATGCTACCTAATGGCAGAGGCTGTGGTTTGGTTTCCGTCAATGCTGCCATTTCATTTCCTCATTGCTGACATGCTTGGTCTGCCATGCAGGCTCCTTTCACGCGCTGGGATGAGAGGCCCAAGGATACCCCAGGCAGGGTCATGTCTAACTGCTGGACGGGTCCACCTGGCATTGAATCAGGCAAAGCATGTGGAGGGCAACGAGAAGGTCTTCTTCCACGTAGGTCAGCAGCAAAAGCAAGCCTTGGTCAAAGGCAGCCCCAGCCCTGAACGAGGCAGCTTCCCTGGGGACAGGGCTTACAGCAAAGGTGGAGGTAACCCCAAGGTTTCTTCGCCTTGGTCTTGCTCTGGCACGGTTTGCTGTCAGAGATCGCTCTCCTGACATTTTCCTAGGAACATCTGGAACAGGAAAGACCTGCAGCAGAGGAGGATCGGGTCTGGGAGCATTTAAACCGATTGGACTGACATGACTGCTAGCAACCTGCTGCGAGGCACCCGAGGGAGTCGGTTGGTGTCACTACAAGGTCGCTCCCAAGTCCCTTTGAAAGTCACAGCAGTCAGGGAATGCATCTGAGGACTGGAGGGAAGCCAGTGAGATTCCCACCAGTGGGTAAAAGAGCTGATGGGAGGGAGTCAAGAACGTAGAGCCAGACTATTCCGAGTCCTATGCAGTGAAGGAACAAGAGGTAACGGGCACATATTGAAATAGGGGAAATTCCCGGAAAACAGAAGAAAACACATTGTTAGTGTGAGCATGGGCAAGCACCCGCTGGGGGTGCCCAGATAAATTGTGGCTTCTCCATCCTTGTAGATATTCAGGGCTTGACAGGACTTGGCCCTAAGAACCTTCCAAAGGCTGACCGTGCTTTGAGCAGGGGCGGTTGGACTAGACGATCTCCAGAGGTGCCTTCCAACCTCAAGGATCCTGAGGTTCTGTCATGGGCAAAAAACAGGTGATGCACAGCTGCCACTAACAAGGATAAATTGCTTAGGAACATTGGAATCAAGGGCAGCCTTGGCTGTCACACCTGAGAAGCAGCGGAGTTCATGATGTGAACACAGGAAGGAAAGCCAGTAGCGGAGTGCTGTCCCTGGCTTTCAGGCACGCCAAATTCGGCCTAGTCAGGCAGCTGGCAGGTAGAATGCCATGGAGGCAGCTGTGAAGGGCAAAGGAGCTCAGAAAAGCTGGCAGCGCCTTAGGCACCTCATGGTCCAAGAGCAAGAAGGGTCCAGCCCGATACTCAGGAAAACAAAGAGATGTCTCAGCAGATCACCTTTGCCTAAGGTGGGACTCAAGGTGGGGAAGCAATGTCAAAAGGCAGCATCCTGGAGGTGGAAGGAGGAACGAGCTGCAAAGGAGGAATTTGGAAATAATTCCTAGGCATGTTGGGATGCTGTTAGGAAAGCCAAACTCAGCCTGCATTGAGTCTTGCAAGGGGCATGAAGAGCAACAGGCAACAACCATCAAGAGCAACACAGAATCATAGAATCGTTTCGGTTGAAAAAGACCTTGAAGGTCATCGAGTCCAACCGTTAACCTAGCACTGCCAAGTCCACCTCTAAACCCTGTCCCTTAGCACTCTATCTGCCCGTCTTTGAAATACCTCCAGGGAGGAGGACTCAAGCACTGCCCTGGGCAGCCTGTTCCAGTGCCTGACTACCCTTTCAGTGAAGAACTTCTTCCTAACATCCAACCTAAACCTGCCCTGACGCAACGTGAGGCCGTTTCCTCTCGTCCTGTAGCTTGTTACTAGGGAGAAGAGACCAACCCCCACCTCGCTGCAACCTCCTTTCAGGTAGTTGTAGAGAGCAATAAGGTCTCCCCTCAGCCTCCTTTTCTCCAGGCTAAACAACCCCAGCTCCCTCAGCTGCTCCTCCTAAGACTTGTGCTCTACACCCTTCACCAGCTTTGTTGCCCTGCTCTGGCCACGCTCCAGCACCTCAACGTCCTTCTTGTGGTGAGGGGCCCAAAACTGAACACAGTACTCGAGGTGCAGCCTCACCAGTGCCAAGTACAAGGGGATGATCACTTCCCCAGTCCTGCTGGCCACACTATTTCGGACGCAAGCCAGGATGCCCTTGGCCTTCTGGGCCACCTGAGCACACTGCCGGCTCATATTCAGCCACCTATCGACCAACACCCCCAGGTCCTTTTCCACCAGGCAGCTCTCCAGACATTCTTCCCCCAGCCTGCAGCGTTGCATGGGCTTCTTGTGACCCAAATGCAGGACCCGGCACATTGCCTCATAGAACCTCATACAGCTGGCCTCGGCCCATCGATCCAGCCTGGCCAGACTGTGTCATGCAGGTCAGGGTCCAATGCGTGTGAACAAAGCGCATGGTGGGGTGAGGAGAGTGGGAGGAACAAGGCACTGTCCCGAGCCCCAGCACACCCCTCTGGTACTGAAAGGGGAGGAACACGACTCCACAGGGCTTGCTGAGAAATCAGGGGCTTGGGGAGGGCAATGTTCTCCTTCCGCAAGCCTGCTGATTGCACTGGTTGGGGACCCCCAGAGACTGCCACGAGAGGGGACGCCTTTGCCAAAGAAACCAGCAAATGTCTGCCCAGAAGGAGAAGCTTTCCTTGGGCGCAGGCGTTTGAAACCAGTAGCGCAGCCCACCTGCCTTTCAGGACACTGCCAGGCAGTGCTCAGGGACTGCTGCAGCAAGCAAGGCGGCAGGCAGGGAGGGGGAAGGATGCAGCATGGCCTCATGCGCAGAAGCCTCTGGGCACCCAGGAGAGCACTGCATTGGTGGGAAGACGTGCCCACCTTCCTGCACAGGCATTCAAAAACAGCCTCACCAGATTTCTCCAGACCCATGTCTTCCATCTGCACAGACACCTCCGGCACTTGCGGGCACATCTTCTGCCTGTACGCCCATGATGCTGCTCAGGAAATCCTTGGGCCTCTCATCCCAATACTTCAAAAGAGCGTCCCTGGCCTAATGCTCATGGCAGAAATGAGGAAATGAAATGACAGTGTTGATGGAAACCAGACCACAACCTGGGCCATTAGGTAGCATATTTTGCTTGGGAGGTGAGTCTGTTGGAAAATTAGTGCCCGCGTGCAGTGACTGTGGGCCTGGGGCGGTGCAGGAGCAGTATAAAAGCAGGCCCTGCTCCTCACTCTCTCATCCACTCTTCTTGCCTCCACCTCCCTGGGAAGAAGGTGAGTTTGGAGCCCTTTCTGTTCTTCCTCCTCCTCAGCCTGCTCCTCCTTCTCCTCCTCGGGGATTTCTCAACACATACCTGCCTCTTTGTCCTATGCTGGGTCCTGAGGCTGCTGGCCATGGGAGAGGGAAGGGAGCAGAAGGTGGGACATGGAGAGAGGCTGATGCTTGGCTGAGGTATCTCCTGAGCTACGCGCTAGGTGAAGACCTCCCTGAGCTTAGTCACTTTTGGTGAAGCTCCTTTGGGCTGAGGGAAAGGGGCGGCCTTGTGCTGGGGGGATAGGCTGCTCTTCAACCACCCCTCCTCCTCTCCTTCCCCCTGCCCTCTCTCTCTCAGGCGCACCTCCAGACCCAAGACATGTCCTGCTACAACCCGTGCCTGCCCTGCCAGCCCTGCGGCCCCACCCCGCTGGCCAACAGCTGCAATGAGCCCTGTGTCAGGCAGTGCCAGGACTCCACCGTCGTCATCCAGCCCTCCCCCGTGGTGGTGACCCTGCCCGGACCCATCCTCAGCTCCTTCCCACAGAGCACTGCCGTGGGATCCTCCACCTCCGCTGCCGTTGGCAGCATCCTCAGCTCTCAGGGAGTGCCCATCTCCTCTGGCGGCTTTGGCCTCTCGGGCTTCGGCAGCCGCTACTGCGGCAGCCGGTGCCTCCCCTGCTAAAGCTGCTGCCTGCACTGAGGCCTCCACTCGGATCGACCTCATTTCCCTCTTTCCACTCATTAAAGTTCTGCTGCATCCCAGCCTGCGCTTCTCTCTCATCCTTTCCCCTGCAGATCCTCTCCCATGATGCCCACGCCGAGACATGTTCCTCAGGGCTGGTCCTGGGAGGGGGTGTTGGGCATGATTTTGCACGGATTATCAACACAGGCTTGCAGTCAGCATGCTTAGTTGCGCATCGGGTGATCCTCCAGTTTCTAAAATTGTCTGCCTTTCTGCGTCGCAATGGAATTACCCGACATAGTTCAGTGACTACTTTGTCATCCACTTTGTTGTGCACACCTCTTCTTTTTCCTTGGAAAGCTCAACACTGTGATGCGAGTAGTCAGCGGGGAATGTGGTATTGACAAGACATAGGCACTAGCTTCCCAGGAGAGGCCAGGACAACCCATCCTCACCATAGCATTCTCAAAGGAACAGAGGAACACAGTGCAGTGGGCTGCCTTGACAGCAGACCATAGTAGAATACAATCAGAGAATGGTTGTGCTTGGAAGAGACCTTGAAAGATCATCTAGTCCAACTCCCCTGCCATGGGCAGGGATAGCTGGCACTACATCACGTCACTCAAAGTTCCCTCGAACCTCACTTTCAACACTGCCCGTGATGGGGCAGCCCATCGTTCTCGGGGCAACCTTTTCCAGGGTCTCACCACCCTCATCGTAATACATTTCTTCCTTACGTCCAAGCTTCATCTACCCAGCTTCAGTTTAAAACCGTTGCTCTTCTCCTGTCCCTACAGGCCTTGATAAAATGTCTCTCTCCAACTTCCTGATAAGTCCCCTTTATATACTGAAAGGCTGCAATAAGGTCTCAGAGCAGGGCTGCTCTCAGCCGTTTATCCTCCAGTCTGTACTGATATGGAGGATTGCCCCAGTGCAGGTGCAGGACCGCGCACTTGGCCTTGTCCAAGTTCCTGAATTTCACATCGGACCATTCCTCAAGCCTGTCAAGATCCCTCTGGACAGCGTCCCTTCCCTCAGGCGTACCAGTTGCGCCCCTCACCCTGGTGTCATGCACAAACTTGATGAGGGCGCACTCAATCGCACTATCCATGTCATTGATGAAGGCAGGAAACAGTATTGGTCCCAGGACGGACCCCTGAAGGGCACCAGTTGCACTGGTTTCCACTTGGACCTTGAGACGTTGACTGTAACTCTTGGGATGCAGCCACAGTGCCCTTGAGGCACTGTCACTTGCAGGTGAGGAAGGCTTCCATGACTCCCGCAGAGCCCCTGCCCATCAGGCCCAGCTTTGCTGAGCCTCTGCCCCAACGTGGCAGAGGCACTGTTTGCGTCGGTACACATGCTGTGGAAGTGGCGTGGGCCCACTGCTGACCTCGGTTGAGGAGCCTGGGCTGTGGAAGGCTCTGGGAGGGCAGCAGCCCCAAAAGCTCCTGGGACGAGGAAGAGAGTGGAGAGGAGGGGCCACAATTCCTCTTGCCCTGGCTGCCACTGGGCTGGGGGGAGGAGGCTCAAGCAGAAAATGGCCCCAGAGGACAACAGGAGAGGGAACGAGGGAACCAGGCTGTACTGGCTCTGGCTGGGATGGAGGTGATTTTCTTCAGCGCAGCCCATATGGTGCTGTGCTTCAAATGTGGGCAGAAACAGGGCAGACAACACACCAAAGCTTTAGCTAGTGCTGCGCAGTGCTTGCTCACCATCAAGGCCGTCTCTCTTTCTCACTCTGCACGCCCCTGCAGGGGTGGAGCAAGCACCTGGGAGGGGACACAACCAGGACGGCTGACCTGAATTGACCACAAGGCTATTCCATGCCACATAACATCACGCTCAGCAATAAAATGTTGCGCAGTCTTTGCAAAGGAGCAGCTCTGGGGAGAATGCATGGGCGTGAGTCTGCTGCTGCTAGGTGGTGGGTGATTGCCTTTGCACCACTTGGTTTTCTCCCTTCTTTCCCCTTCCCCTCTTAGACTGGCCTGAGCTCAACCCAAGGGTATTTCGCTTTCTTGCTCTTCCAATTCTCCCCCCATCCGAATGGGACAACGGAACAAGAGAGCTGCTGCGGGGTGCTTAGTACTAGTCAAGGGCAGCACACCACACAGGCCCACGGGCAGTGCATGCCCTCCTTGCCCTGCTCCTTCCCTCTCTGTGCCCAGGCTTTCCTGGGAATGTTTCTGCAGAGAGGGGAGCAGGGAGAGACCCGCGCCAGGAAGAGAGGCAGCGGGTGTGGGCTGAGTGTCTCAAAGGGCTGTCCAAGAGCTCTCCAAAGCAGTGCGCAGACCAGCAGCAAAGGCTGCGGAGAGACTTGCCGCCGGCAAAGGGGAGCAGCTGAACTGCTGCAGGACACAGCCGGGCAAGATGATCCTTCTCCACCCAGAGCCCTGACCAGAAGCTGCCTTGGCAGTCACCAGCCCTGTCTCCCCACAAATCCTTCAGTCCCTCACAAGCAGGGCCAGGAAAGGTGCTTTTGCGGCAACCCCATCAAAACAGGTGCGACTCCCAGCACTCTTCCCGCACACCAAGGACTGTCATCAACATCCTGGGCTATATGAGCAGGCGTGTAGACAGGAGATCGAGGGGAGTGATGAGCGCCCTCTGCTCAGCACTCACCTGACGGCATCTAGAACACTCTTCCGCGTTTGGGGCTCTAATGCAAGAAAGACCTTGACTGAATGGGGCGAGTTCAGCGGAGGGTGGGCTGGATGGTGAGGGGGCTGGAGCACTTGGTTGGGGAGGAGAGGCTGAGGGCTCGCTGAGCATGGAGAAGAGAATGCTTTGGTGGGAGACCTAAAATCATCTCTGCAGTAGCTATGGTCATTCAACTGCCTCGGGTCACTCTGTCCAGCCCCAGAGACGCACAGAAGTTCAGAAAGCAGATGGTCACACGAAGCATGGCTAAGCATATTCAAAGCAAGCCTGTGTTAACAATCACGGCAGAACCATCTCCAGCCAGCTCCTCCCAGAACCACCCCTGAGCAACATCTCTCTTCCTGGGCATCTTGGCAAAGTGTCTGCAGGGAAAAGGATGAGACAAAGGCATGGGCTGGCATGCAGCAGAACTTTAATGAGGCAAGAGGGAAATGAGGTCAAGACGGGTGCAGGTCCCCGTGCAGGGAGCACCAGGGGCATATGTGAATCGGCGCCCCATGGCTGTGGCAGAGATCCCACCAGGTCTCCATCTGCCTGCCCCAGAGACAGAGCAGGGCCTGCAGTTCTGCCCTAGGCTGACTTTACGGGGCTCACAGCCCACGGAGAGCAATAGAACAAGGACATGGGAGGGAAAGGAGAGAGCGGAAGAGGGGAAAGGCAGGCATGGGCCGTGCTTTCGGAGCTCCCAGGATGGCCCCATCCTTTTGCAAGGGGTATACGCGTTGCTCAGTTCCTCAGAAAACAAGTCGATGCTCTGTCCCCAGTCCGGTACCATCTTGTGGGTCCCTGGGGGCCTTCCCCAGGGCCATCGCCAGCAGCTTTAGCAGGGGAGGCAACTCCTGCCACAGTAGCGGCTGCCGAAGCCTGAGAGGCCAAAGCCGCCAGAGGAGATGGGCACTCCCTGAGAGCTGAGGATGCTGCCAACGGCAGCGGAGGTGGAGGATCCCACGGCAGTGCTCTGTGGGAAGGAGCTGAGGATGGGTCCGGGCAGGGTCACCACCACGGGGGAGGGCTCAATGACAACGGTGGAGTCCTGGCACTGCCTGACACAGGGCTCATTGCAGCTGTTGGCCAGCGGGGTGGGGCCGCAGGGCTGGCAGGGCAGGCACGGGTTGTAGCAGGACATGTCTCGGGGCTGGAGGTGCACCTGGGAGAGAGGGCAGGGGAAAGCAGAGCAGGGGCGATGGGTGAGGAGCAGCCTGTCACCCCACCGCGAGGGAGAAAAACCATGAGCTGGAGACAAGAGCTAGAGGCATTTTAGGGAGGTTCATGGGCTTCACCTTCCCCTCAGCCCAAAACAGCCCTGCCAAGTGCGACCAAGCTCATCAAGGTCCTCGTCTAGCCCATCGCCCACTTCAGCCAAGCATCAGCCTCTCTCCATGCCACACCTTCTCTGCCCTTCCCTCTCCCATGATAGGTAGCCCCATGACCCGGTGTAGGACAAACGGCAGATACGCACTCAGAAAACCCAAAGGAAAACGCGGAGGAGGAAGAGAAAGGGCTTCAAATTCACCTTCTTCCCAAGGCGATGGAGGTGAGAACAGTGGATGAGAGAGTGGGGAGAAAGGCCTGCTTTTATACTGCTCCTGCACCGCCCCAGGCCCACAGTCACTGCACGCGGGCACTAATTTTCCAAGACTCACCTCCCAAGCAAAACATCCTACCTAATGGCACAGGTTGTGGTTTGGTTTCCGTCAATGCTGCCATTTCATTTCCTCATTGCTGACATGCTTGGTCTGCCATGCAGGCTCCTTTCACGCGCTGGGATGAGAGGCCCAAGGATACCCCAGGCAGGGTCATGTCTAACTGCTGGACGGGTCCACCTGGCATTGAATCAGGCAAAGCATGTGGAGGGCAACGAGAAGGTCTTCTTCCACGTAGGTCAGCAGCAAAAGCAAGCCTTGGTCAAAGGCAGCCCCAGCCCTGAACGAGGCAGCTTCCCTGGGGACAGGGCTTACAGCAAAGGTGGAGGTAACCCCAAGGTTTCTTCGCCTTGGTCTTGCTCTGGCACGGTTTGCTGTCAGAGATCGCTCTCCTGACATTTTCCTAGGAACATCTGGAACAGGAAAGACCTGCAGCAGAGGAGGATCGGGTCTGGGAGCATTTAAACCGATTGGACTGACATGACTGCTAGCAACCTGCTGCGAGGCACCCGAGGGAGTCGGTTGGTGTCACTACAAGGTCGCTCCCAAGTCCCTTTGAAAGTCACAGCAGTCAGGGAATGCATCTGAGGACTGGAGGGAAGCCAGTGAGATTCCCACCAGTGGGTAAAAGAGCTGATGGGAGGGAGTCAAGAACGTAGAGCCAGACTATTCCGAGTCCTATGCAGTGAAGGAACAAGAGGTAACGGGCACATATTGAAATAGGGGAAATTCCCGGAAAACAGAAGAAAACACATTGTTAGTGTGAGCATGGGCAAGCACCCGCTGGGGGTGCCCAGATAAATTGTGGCTTCTCCATCCTTGTAGATATTCAGGGCTTGACAGGACTTGGCCCTAAGAACCTTCCAAAGGCTGACCGTGCTTTGAGCAGGGGCGGTTGGACTAGACGATCTCCAGAGGTGCCTTCCAACCTCAAGGATCCTGAGGTTCTGTCATGGGCAAAAAACAGGTGATGCACAGCTGCCACTAACAAGGATAAATTGCTTAGGAACATTGGAATCAAGGGCAGCCTTGGCTGTCACACCTGAGAAGCAGCGGAGTTCATGATGTGAACACAGGAAGGAAAGCCAGTAGCGGAGTGCTGTCCCTGGCTTTCAGGCACGCCAAATTCGGCCTAGTCAGGCAGCTGGCAGGTAGAATGCCATGGAGGCAGCTGTGAAGGGCAAAGGAGCTCAGAAAAGCTGGCAGCGCCTTAGGCACCTCATGGTCCAAGAGCAAGAAGGGTCCAGCCCGATACTCAGGAAAACAAAGAGATGTCTCAGCAGATCACCTTTGCCTAAGGTGGGACTCAAGGTGGGGAAGCAATGTCAAAAGGCAGCATCCTGGAGGTGGAAGGAGGAACGAGCTGCAAAGGAGGAATTTGGAAATAATTCCTAGGCATGTTGGGATGCTGTTAGGAAAGCCAAACTCAGCCTGCATTGAGTCTTGCAAGGGGCATGAAGAGCAACAGGCAACAACCATCAAGAGCAACACAGAATCATAGAATCGTTTCGGTTGAAAAAGACCTTGAAGGTCATCGAGTCCAACCGTTAACCTAGCACTGCCAAGTCCACCTCTAAACCCTGTCCCTTAGCACTCTATCTGCCCGTCTTTGAAATACCTCCAGGGAGGAGGACTCAAGCACTGCCCTGGGCAGCCTGTTCCAGTGCCTGACTACCCTTTCAGTGAAGAACTTCTTCCTAACATCCAACCTAAACCTGCCCTGACGCAACGTGAGGCCGTTTCCTCTCGTCCTGTAGCTTGTTACTAGGGAGAAGAGACCAACCCCCACCTCGCTGCAACCTCCTTTCAGGTAGTTGTAGAGAGCAATAAGGTCTCCCCTCAGCCTCCTTTTCTCCAGGCTAAACAACCCCAGCTCCCTCAGCTGCTCCTCCTAAGACTTGTGCTCTACACCCTTCACCAGCTTTGTTGCCCTGCTCTGGCCACGCTCCAGCACCTCAACGTCCTTCTTGTGGTGAGGGGCCCAAAACTGAACACAGTACTCGAGGTGCAGCCTCACCAGTGCCAAGTACAAGGGGATGATCACTTCCCCAGTCCTGCTGGCCACACTATTTCGGACGCAAGCCAGGATGCCCTTGGCCTTCTGGGCCACCTGAGCACACTGCCGGCTCATATTCAGCCACCTATCGACCAACACCCCCAGGTCCTTTTCCACCAGGCAGCTCTCCAGACATTCTTCCCCCAGCCTACAGCGTTGCATGGGCTTCTTGTGACCCAAATGCAGGACCCGGCACATTGCCTCATAGAACCTCATACAGCTGGCCTCGGCCCATCGATCCAGCCTGGCCAGACCCCTCTGTCGAGACTTTCTACCCTCCAGCAGATCAACACGCCCGCCCAACTTGGTGTCGTCTGCAGACTGACTGAGGGTGCCCTCAATCCCCTCCTCCAGATCCTTGATAAAGACAGTAAACAGAACTGGCCCCATACTGAGGCCTGGGGAGCACCACTTGTGACTGGCCGCCAACGGGATTTGGCTCCATTCACCACAACTTTTTGCTACAGGAAACAGTGTCAAAGACCCTAGTAAAGTCCAGATAGACAACATCCACAGCCTTTCCCTCATCCACTAAGCGGGTCACCTCATCACTGAAGGAGGTCAGGCCAGTCAAGCAGGACCTGCCTTTCATCAACCCATGCTGACTGGGCCTGATCCCCAGTTGTCCTGTACGTGCCACGTGAAGGCACTCAGGATGATCTGCTCCAGAGCCCTCCCCAGCACCGCTCCAGTGCTCCACCACCCTCTGGGTGAAGAACCTTTTCCTAATATCCAACCTAAAGTGGGACCGCCCTGGTTAGCCAGGACTGCTGATAGATGATGGAAAGTGGCCTGGTGAGCACCTCCGCCAGCTCCCTCAGTACCCATCTGGCCCCATAGACTTGTCCGTGACTAAGTGGTGTAGCAGGTCACTAACCATTTCCCCGGGGATTACAGGGGCTTGTTCTGCTCCCTGTCCCTGTCTTCTAGCTCAGGGGGCTGGGTACCCCGAGCACAACTGCTCTGACTATTAAAGACTGAGGCAAAGAAGGCATTAAGTACCTCAGTCTTTTCCTTCTCCTCTGTCACTAGGTTTCCCCCCGCATCCAATAAAGGATGGAGATTCCCCTTAGCTCTCCTTTTGTTGCTAATGCATTTGGAGAAACAATTTTTGTTGTCTTTTCCAGCAGTAGCCAGTTGGCAGCAGCCAAAGATTGACGGAGGAAAATGTGGGCCCGCTGCTGACGTGGGTAGCTGATTTCCTGAAGAGTGGACAGAGAGCAGGTTGGGGGGAGTCAATGCCTTCTCGCTCTCCATATTCACCTACAAGGGCTCCCAGGCCCGCTGTGCCCTCTGAAAGAGTTGAAGGAAGGAGGGGAGGCCTCCCAGCAGCGGGTGGGCTTCAAATCCAGGACTGCCTGAGTCAAGTCAACCCGTACAAGCCAGCTGATGCACTCCAAGGCAGGGCTGCTGTAAAGGGCGACTTAGACGTGCTGGAGGACTGCGCCAAAGGAGTCTCAAAGTCCTCACCTTCCTAGCCAAAGAGACCAGGCTGCGGTGAGGAGCTCTCCTGAATACTCCGTGGAGGGAAAGAAAGAGTTGCAGAAAACACCTCCCCACTGTCTGGGACTCATGCCCAGGACTCAGGCGATACGTCTTCTCCTGGCAGTAGTGCTTCAGCGTGCCTTCTGTCCCATGCCCCAAAGGCCTCCTCAGCCGGGAGCACAACCCAGCACCATTGGAGAGGCAAGGAAACTTGCCCCAACTCCCTGACCAGCGAGGGCTGGCAGGACCCTGCAGTGCCACATGCCTGAGGATGCTCAGGCAGGGCATGTGCTCACGAGTGCCCTGGCTACAAAACCAGCTCTCGGACTACATCAAGGAGGCGATGCACTTCCCTGCCCTGCAGACACGGAGGCAGCTGGGACACGGCCCAGGAGGCCAAGGGAATGCCTTCAGTAGGCAAGCTTCCTGGGATAGACTCTCCCTACTCATGGCGAGTCACACTCTAATTTCGGAACGGCCGTGTGTCAGCCTCTTGGCATGAGGCCAAGCCAGGAGTGCATGCTGTCTGCAGGCCCGTGTCCCACGCACAGCTGAATTCCCCTCCGGCCAGGGCTGTTCCATCCCTGCCCCAGGAAAATGAGCTCTGAGCACTGGGCTGTACCTGAGTACACAGCTCCAGGCCAGGCCATTATGTGTCATGCAGGTCAGGGTCCAATGCGTGTGAACAAAGCGCATGGTGGGGTGAGGAGAGTGGGAGGAACAAGGCACTGTCCCGAGCCCCAGCACACCCCTCTGGTACTGAAAGGGGAGGAACACGACTCCACAGGGCTTGCTGAGAAATCAGGGGCTTGGGGAGGGCAATGTTCTCCTTCCGCAAGCCTGCTGATTGCACTGGTTGGGGACCCCCAGAGACTGCCACGAGAGGGGACGCCTTTGCCAAAGAAACCAGCAAATGTCTGCCCAGAAGGAGAAGCTTTCCTTGGGCGCAGGCGTTTGAAACCAGTAGCGCAGCCCACCTGCCTTTCAGGACACTGCCAGGCAGTGCTCAGGGACTGCTGCAGCAAGCAAGGCGGCAGGCAGGGAGGGGGAAGGATGCAGCATGGCCTCATGCGCAGAAGCCTCTGGGCACCCAGGAGAGCACTGCATTGGTGGGAAGACGTGCCCACCTTCCTGCACAGGCATTCAAAAACAGCCTCACCAGATTTCTCCAGACCCATGTCTTCCATCTGCACAGACACCTCCGGCACTTGCGGGCACATCTTCTGCCTGTACGCCCATGATGCTGCTCAGGAAATCCTTGGGCCTCTCATCCCAATACTTCAAAAGAGCGTCCCTGGCCTAATGCTCATGGCAGAAATGAGGAAATGAAATGACAGTGTTGATGGAAACCAGACCACAACCTGGGCCATTAGGTAGCATATTTTGCTTGGGAGGTGAGTCTGTTGGAAAATTAGTGCCCGCGTGCAGTGACTGTGGGCCTGGGGCGGTGCAGGAGCAGTATAAAAGCAGGCCCTGCTCCTCACTCTCTCATCCACTCTTCTTGCCTCCACCTCCCTGGGAAGAAGGTGAGTTTGGAGCCCTTTCTGTTCTTCCTCCTCCTCAGCCTGCTCCTCCTTCTCCTCCTCGGGGATTTCTCAACACATACCTGCCTCTTTGTCCTATGCTGGGTCCTGAGGCTGCTGGCCATGGGAGAGGGAAGGGAGCAGAAGGTGGGACATGGAGAGAGGCTGATGCTTGGCTGAGGTATCTCCTGAGCTACGCGCTAGGTGAAGACCTCCCTGAGCTTAGTCACTTTTGGTGAAGCTCCTTTGGGCTGAGGGAAAGGGGCGGCCTTGTGCTGGGGGGATAGGCTGCTCTTCAACCACCCCTCCTCCTCTCCTTCCCCCTGCCCTCTCTCTCTCAGGCGCACCTCCAGACCCAAGACATGTCCTGCTACAACCCGTGCCTGCCCTGCCAGCCCTGCGGCCCCACCCCGCTGGCCAACAGCTGCAATGAGCCCTGTGTCAGGCAGTGCCAGGACTCCACCGTCGTCATCCAGCCCTCCCCCGTGGTGGTGACCCTGCCCGGACCCATCCTCAGCTCCTTCCCACAGAGCACTGCCGT
Organism: Nipponia nippon; assembly: GCF_047370975.1. Taxonomy (NCBI): domain Eukaryota; kingdom Metazoa; phylum Chordata; class Aves; order Pelecaniformes; family Threskiornithidae; genus Nipponia; species Nipponia nippon. The sequence continues at coordinate 1,334,737 of NW_028262364.1, forward strand.
GGGATCCTCCACCTCCGCTGCCGTTGGCAGCATCCTCAGCTCTCAGGGAGTGCCCATCTCCTCTGGCGGCTTTGGCCTCTCGGGCTTCGGCAGCCGCTACTGCGGCAGCCGGTGCCTCCCCTGCTAAAGCTGCTGCCTGCACTGAGGCCTCCACTCGGATCGACCTCATTTCCCTCTTTCCACTCATTAAAGTTCTGCTGCATCCCAGCCTGCGCTTCTCTCTCATCCTTTCCCCTGCAGATCCTCTCCCATGATGCCCACGCCGAGACATGTTCCTCAGGGCTGGTCCTGGGAGGGGGGTGTTGGGCATGATTTTGCACGGATTATCAACACAGGCTTGCAGTCAGCATGCTTAGTTGCGCATCGGGTGATCCTCCAGTTTCTAAAATTGTCTGCCTTTCTGCGTCGCAATGGAATTACCCGACAGTTCAGTGACTACTTTGTCATCCACTTTGTTGTGCACACCTCTTCTTTTTCCTTGGAAAGCTCAACACTGTGATGCGAGTAGTCAGCGGGGAATGTGGTATTGACAAGACATAGGCACTAGCTTCCCAGGAGAGGCCAGGACAACCCATCCTCACCATAGCATTCTCAAAGGAACAGAGGAACACAGTGCAGTGGGCTGCCTTGACAGCAGACCATAGTAGAATACAATCAGAGAATGGTTGTGCTTGGAAGAGACCTTGAAAGATCATCTAGTCCAACTCCCCTGCCATGGGCAGGGATAGCTGGCACTACATCACGTCACTCAAAGTTCCCTCGAACCTCACTTTCAACACTGCCCGTGATGGGGCAGCCCATCGTTCTCGGGGCAACCTTTTCCAGGGTCTCACCACCCTCATCGTAATACATTTCTTCCTTACGTCCAAGCTTCATCTACCCAGCTTCAGTTTAAAACCGTTGCTCTTCTCCTGTCCCTACAGGCCTTGATAAAATGTCTCTCTCCAACTTCCTGATAAGTCCCCTTTATATACTGAAAGGCTGCAATAAGGTCTCAGAGCAGGGCTGCTCTCAGCCGTTTATCCTCCAGTCTGTACTGATATGGAGGATTGCCCCAGTGCAGGTGCAGGACCGCGCACTTGGCCTTGTCCAAGTTCCTGAATTTCACATCGGACCATTCCTCAAGCCTGTCAAGATCCCTCTGGACAGCGTCCCTTCCCTCAGGCGTACCAGTTGCGCCCCTCACCCTGGTGTCATGCACAAACTTGATGAGGGCGCACTCAATCGCACTATCCATGTCATTGATGAAGGCAGGAAACAGTATTGGTCCCAGGACGGACCCCTGAAGGGCACCAGTTGCACTGGTTTCCACTTGGACCTTGAGACGTTGACTGTAACTCTTGGGATGCAGCCACAGTGCCCTTGAGGCACTGTCACTTGCAGGTGAGGAAGGCTTCCATGACTCCCGCAGAGCCCCTGCCCATCAGGCCCAGCTTTGCTGAGCCTCTGCCCCAACGTGGCAGAGGCACTGTTTGCGTCGGTACACATGCTGTGGAAGTGGCGTGGGCCCACTGCTGACCTCGGTTGAGGAGCCTGGGCTGTGGAAGGCTCTGGGAGGGCAGCAGCCCCAAAAGCTCCTGGGACGAGGAAGAGAGTGGAGAGGAGGGGCCGCAATTCCTCTTGCCCTGGCTGCCACTGGGCTGGGGGGAGGAGGCTCAAGCAGAAAATGGCCCCAGAGGACAACAGGAGAGGGAACGAGGGAACCAGGCTGTACTGGCTCTGGCTGGGATGGAGGTGATTTTCTTCAGCGCAGCCCATATGGTGCTGTGCTTCAAATGTGGGCAGAAACAGGGCAGACAACACACCAAAGCTTTAGCTAGTGCTGCGCAGTGCTTGCTCACCATCAAGGCCGTCTCTCTTTCTCACTCTGCACGCCCCTGCAGGGGTGGAGCAAGCACCTGGGAGGGGACACAACCAGGACGGCTGACCTGAATTGACCACAAGGCTATTCCATGCCACATAACATCACGCTCAGCAATAAAATGTTGCGCAGTCTTTGCAAAGGAGCAGCTCTGGGGAGAATGCATGGGCGTGAGTCTGCTGCTGCTAGGTGGTGGGTGATTGCCTTTGCACCACTTGGTTTTCTCCCTTCTTTCCCCTTCCCCTCTTAGACTGGCCTGAGCTCAACCCAAGGGTATTTCGCTTTCTTGCTCTTCCAATTCTCCCCCCATCCGAATGGGACAACGGATCAAGAGAGCTGCTGCGGGGTGCTTAGTACTAGTCAGGGGCAGCACACCACACAGGCCCACGGGCAGTGCATGCCCTCCTTGCCCTGCTCCTTCCCTCTCTGTGCCCAGGCTTTCCTGGGAATGTTTCTGCAGAGAGGGGAGCAGGGAGAGACCCGCGCCAGGAAGAGAGGCAGCGGGTGTGGGCTGAGTGTCTCAAAGGGCTGTCCGAGAGCTCTCCAAAGCAGTGCGCAGACCAGCAGCAAAGGCTGCGGAGAGACTTGCCGCCGGCAAAGGGGAGCAGCTGAACTGCTGCAGGACACAGCCGGGCAAGATGATCCTTCTCCACCCAGAGCCCTGACCAGAAGCTGCCTTGGCAGTCACCAGCCCTGTCTCCCCACAAATCCTTCAGTCCCTCACAAGCAGGGCCAGGAAAGGTGCTTTTGCGGCAACCCCATCAAAACAGGTGCGACTCCCAGCACTCTTCCCGCACACCAAGGACTGTCATCAACATCCTGGGCTATATGAGCAGGCGTGTAGACAGGAGATCGAGGGGAGTGATGAGCGCCCTCTGCTCAGCACTCACCTGACGGCATCTAGAACACTCTTCCGCGTTTGGGGCTCTAATGCAAGAAAGACCTTGACTGAATGGGGCGAGTTCAGCGGAGGGTGGGCTGGATGGTGAGGGGGCTGGAGCACTTGGTTGGGGAGGAGAGGCTGAGGGCTCGCTGAGCATGGAGAAGAGAATGCTTTGGTGGGAGACCTAAAATCATCTCTGCAGTAGCTATGGTCATTCAACTGCCTCGGGTCACTCTGTCCAGCCCCAGAGACGCACAGAAGTTCAGAAAGCAGATGGTCACACGAAGCATGGCTAAGCATATTCAAAGCAAGCCTGTGTTAACAATCACGGCAGAACCATCTCCAGCCAGCTCCTCCCAGAACCACCCCTGAGCAACATCTCTCTTCCTGGGCATCTTGGCAAAGTGTCTGCAGGGAAAAGGATGAGACAAAGGCATGGGCTGGCATGCAGCAGAACTTTAATGAGGCAAGAGGGAAATGAGGTCAAGACGGGTGCAGGTCCCCGTGCAGGGAGCACCAGGGGCATAGATGAATCTGCACCCCACGGCTGTGGCAGAGATCCCACCAGGTCTCCATCTGCCTGCCCCAGAGACAGAGCAGGGCCTGCAGTTCTGCCCTAGGCTGGCTTTACGGGGCTCACAGCCCATGGGAGCGCAACAGAACAAGGACACGGGAGGGAAAAGAGAGAGCGGAAGAGGGGAAAGGCAGGCATGGGCCGTGCTTTCGGAGCTCCCAGGATGGCCCCATCCTTTTGCAAGGCGTATACGCGTTGCTCAGTTCCTCAGAAAGCAAGTCGATGCTCTGTCCCCAGTCCGGTACCATCTTGTGGGTCCCTGGGGGCCTTCCCCAGGGCCATCGCCAGCAGCTTTAGCAGGGGAGGCAACTCCTGCCACTGTAGCGGCTGCCGAAGCCTGAGAGGCCAAAGCCGCCAGAGGAGATGGGCACTCCCTGAGAGCTGAGGATGCTGCCAACGGCAGCGGAGGTGGAGGATCCCACGGCAGTGCTCTGTGGGAAGGAGCTGAGGATGGGTCCGGGCAGGGTCACCACCACGGGGGAGGGCTCAATGACAACGGTGGAGTCCTGGCACTGCCTGACACAGGGCTCATTGCAGCTGTTGGCCAGCGGGGTGGGGCCGCAGGGCTGGCAGGGCAGGCACGGGTTGTAGCAGGACATGTCTCGGGGCTGGAGGTGCACCTGGGAGAGAGGGCAGGGGGAAGCAGAGCAGGGGCGATGGGTGAGGAGCAGCCTGTCACCCCACCGCGAGGGAGAAAAACCATGAGCTGGAGACAAGAGCTAGAGGCATTTTAGGGAGGCTCACGGGCTTCACCTTCCCCTCAGCCCAAAACAGCCCTGCCAAGTGCGACCAAGCTCATCGAGGTCCCCGTCTAGCCCATCGCCCACTTCAGCCAAGCATCAGCCTCTCTCCATGCCACACCTTCTCTGCCCTTCCCTCTCCCATGATAGGTAGTCCCATGACCCGGTGTAGGACAAACGGCAGATACGCACTCAGAAAACCCAAAGGAAAACGCGGAGGAGGAAGAGAAAGGGCTTCAAACTCACCTTCTTCCCAAGGAGATGGAGGTGAGAAGAGTGGATGAGAGAGTGGGGAGAAGGGCCCGCTTTTATACTGCTCCTGCACCGCCCCAGGCCCACAGTCACTGCACGCGGGCACTAATTTTCCAAGACTCACCTCCCAAGCAAAATATGCTACCTAATGGCAGAGGCTGTGGTTTGGTTTCCGTCAATGCTGCCATTTCATTTCCTCATTGCTGACATGCTTGGTCTGCCATGCAGGCTCCTTTCACGCGCTGGGATGAGAGGCCCAAGGATACCCCAGGCAGGGTCATGTCTAACTGCTGGACGGGTCCACCTGGCATTGAATCAGGCAAAGCATGTGGAGGGCAACGAGAAGGTCTTCTTCCACGTAGGTCAGCAGCAAAAGCAAGCCTTGGTCAAAGGCAGCCCCAGCCCTGAACGAGGCAGCTTCCCTGGGGACAGGGCTTACAGCAAAGGTGGAGGTAACCCCAAGGTTTCTTCGCCTTGGTCTTGCTCTGGCACGGTTTGCTGTCAGAGATCGCTCTCCTGACATTTTCCTAGGAACATCTGGAACAGGAAAGACCTGCAGCAGAGGAGGATCGGGTCTGGGAGCATTTAAACCGATTGGACTGACATGACTGCTAGCAACCTGCTGCGAGGCACCCGAGGGAGTCGGTTGGTGTCACTACAAGGTCGCTCCCAAGTCCCTTTGAAAGTCACAGCAGTCAGGGAATGCATCTGAGGACTGGAGGGAAGCCAGTGAGATTCCCACCAGTGGGTAAAAGAGCTGATGGGAGGGAGTCAAGAACGTAGAGCCAGACTATTCCGAGTCCTATGCAGTGAAGGAACAAGAGGTAACGGGCACATATTGAAATAGGGGAAATTCCCGGAAAACAGAAGAAAACACATTGTTAGTGTGAGCATGGGCAAGCACCCGCTGGGGGTGCCCAGATAAATTGTGGCTTCTCCATCCTTGTAGATATTCAGGGCTTGACAGGACTTGGCCCTAAGAACCTTCCAAAGGCTGACCGTGCTTTGAGCAGGGGCGGTTGGACTAGACGATCTCCAGAGGTGCCTTCCAACCTCAAGGATCCTGAGGTTCTGTCATGGGCAAAAAACAGGTGATGCACAGCTGCCACTAACAAGGATAAATTGCTTAGGAACATTGGAATCAAGGGCAGCCTTGGCTGTCACACCTGAGAAGCAGCGGAGTTCATGATGTGAACACAGGAAGGAAAGCCAGTAGCGGAGTGCTGTCCCTGGCTTTCAGGCACGCCAAATTCGGCCTAGTCAGGCAGCTGGCAGGTAGAATGCCATGGAGGCAGCTGTGAAGGGCAAAGGAGCTCAGAAAAGCTGGCAGCGCCTTAGGCACCTCATGGTCCAAGAGCAAGAAGGGTCCAGCCCGATACTCAGGAAAACAAAGAGATGTCTCAGCAGATCACCTTTGCCTAAGGTGGGACTCAAGGTGGGGAAGCAATGTCAAAAGGCAGCATCCTGGAGGTGGAAGGAGGAACGAGCTGCAAAGGAGGAATTTGGAAATAATTCCTAGGCATGTTGGGATGCTGTTAGGAAAGCCAAACTCAGCCTGCATTGAGTCTTGCAAGGGGCATGAAGAGCAACAGGCAACAACCATCAAGAGCAACACAGAATCATAGAATCGTTTCGGTTGAAAAAGACCTTGAAGGTCATCGAGTCCAACCGTTAACCTAGCACTGCCAAGTCCACCTCTAAACCCTGTCCCTTAGCACTCTATCTGCCCGTCTTTGAAATACCTCCAGGGAGGAGGACTCAAGCACTGCCCTGGGCAGCCTGTTCCAGTGCCTGACTACCCTTTCAGTGAAGAACTTCTTCCTAACATCCAACCTAAACCTGCCCTGACGCAACGTGAGGCCGTTTCCTCTCGTCCTGTAGCTTGTTACTAGGGAGAAGAGACCAACCCCCACCTCGCTGCAACCTCCTTTCAGGTAGTTGTAGAGAGCAATAAGGTCTCCCCTCAGCCTCCTTTTCTCCAGGCTAAACAACCCCAGCTCCCTCAGCTGCTCCTCCTAAGACTTGTGCTCTACACCCTTCACCAGCTTTGTTGCCCTGCTCTGGCCACGCTCCAGCACCTCAACGTCCTTCTTGTGGTGAGGGGCCCAAAACTGAACACAGTACTCGAGGTGCAGCCTCACCAGTGCCAAGTACAAGGGGATGATCACTTCCCCAGTCCTGCTGGCCACACTATTTCGGACGCAAGCCAGGATGCCCTTGGCCTTCTGGGCCACCTGAGCACACTGCCGGCTCATATTCAGCCACCTATCGACCAACACCCCCAGGTCCTTTTCCACCAGGCAGCTCTCCAGACATTCTTCCCTCAGCCTGCAGCGTTGCATGGGCTTCTTGTGACCCAAATGCAGGACCCGGCACATTGCCTCATAGAACCTCATACAGCTGGCTTCGGCCCATCGATCCAGCCTGGCCAGACCCCTCTGTCGAGACTTTCTACCCTCCAGCAGATCAACACGCCCGCCCAACTTGGTGTCGTCTGCAGACTGACTGAGGGTGCCCTCAATCCCCTCCTCCAGATCCTTGATAAAGACAGTAAACAGAACTGGCCCCATACTGAGGCCTGGGGAGCACCACTTGTGACTGGCCGCCAACGGGATTTGGCTCCATTCACCACAACTTTTTGCTACAGGAAACAGTGTCAAAGACCCTAGTAAAGTCCAGATAGACAACATCCACAGCCTTTCCCTCATCCACTAAGCGGGTCACCTCATCACTGAAGGAGGTCAGGCCAGTCAAGCAGGACCTGCCTTTCATCAACCCATGCTGACTGGGCCTGATCCCCAGTTGTCCTGTACGTGCCACGTGAAGGCACTCAGGATGATCTGCTCCAGAGCCCTCCCCAGCACCGCTCCAGTGCTCCACCACCCTCTGGGTGAAGAACCTTTTCCTAATATCCAACCTAAAGTGGGACCGCCCTGGTTAGCCAGGACTGCTGATAGATGATGGAAAGTGGCCTGGTGAGCACCTCCGCCAGCTCCCTCAGTACCCATCTGGCCCCATAGACTTGTCCGTGACTAAGTGGTGTAGCAGGTCACTAACCATTTCCCCGGGGATTACAGGGGCTTCGTTCTGCTCCCTGTCCCTGTCTTCTAGCTCAGGGGGCTGGGTACCCCGAGCACAACTGCTCTGACTATTAAAGACTGAGGCAAAGAAGGCATTAAGTACCTCAGTCTTTTCCTTCTCCTCTGTCACTAGGTTTCCCCCCGCATCCAATAAAGGATGGAGATTCCCCTTAGCTCTCCTTTTGTTGCTAATGCATTTGGAGAAACAATTTTTGTTGTCTTTTCCAGCAGTAGCCAGTTGGCAGCAGCCAAAGATTGACGGAGGAAAATGTGGGCCCGCTGCTGACGTGGGTAGCTGATTTCCTGAAGAGTGGACAGAGAGCAGGTTGGGGGAGTCAATGCCTTCTCGCTCTCCATATTCACCTACAAGGGCTCCCAGGCCCGCTGTGCCCTCTGAAAGAGTTGAAGGAAGGAGGGGCAGGCCTCCCAGCAGCGGGTGGGCTTCAAATCCAGGACTGCCTGAGTCAAGTCAACCCGTACAAGCCAGCTGATGCACTCCAAGGCAGGGCTGCTGTAAAGGGCGACTTAGACGTGCTGGAGGACTGCGCCAAAGGAGTCTCAAAGTCCTCACCTTCCTAGCCAAAGAGACCAGGCTGCGGTGAGGAGCTCTCCTGAATACTCCGTGGAGGGAAAGAAAGAGTTGCAGAAAACACCTCCCCACTGTCTGGGACTCATGCCCAGGACTCAGGCGATACGTCTTCTCCTGGCAGTAGTGCTTCAGCGTGCCTTCTGTCCCATGCCCCAAAGGCCTCCTCAGCCGGGAGCACAACCCAGCACCATTGGAGAGGCAAGGAAACTTGCCCCAACTCCCTGACCAGCGAGGGCTGGCAGGACCCTGCAGTGCCACATGCCTGAGGATGCTCAGGCAGGGCATGTGCTCACGAGTGCCCTGGCTACAAAACCAGCTCTCGGACTACATCAAGGAGGCGATGCACTTCCCTGCCCTGCAGACACGGAGGCAGCTGGGACACGGCCCAGGAGGCCAAGGGAATGCCTTCAGTAGGCAAGCTTCCTGGGATAGACTCTCCCTACTCATGGCGAGTCACACTCTAATTTCGGAACGGCCGTGTGTCAGCCTCTTGGCATGAGGCCAAGCCAGGAGTGCATGCTGTCTGCAGGCCCGTGTCCCACGCACAGCTGAATTCCCCTCCGGCCAGGGCTGTTCCATCCCTGCCCCAGGAAAATGAGCTCTGAGCACTGGGCTGTACCTGAGTACACAGCTCCAGGCCAGGCCATTATGTGTCATGCAGGTCAGGGTCCAAAGCGTGTGAACAAAGCGCATGGTGGGGTGAGGAGAGTGGGAGGAACAAGGCACTGTCCCGAGCCCCAGCACACCCCTCTGGTACTGAAAGGGGAGGAACACGACTCCACAGGGCTTGCTGAGAAATCAGGGGCTTGGGGAGGGCAATGTTCTCCTTCCGCAAGCCTGCTGATTGCACTGGTTGGGGACCCCCAGAGACTGCCACGAGAGGGGACGCCTTTGCCAAAGAAACCAGCAAATGTCTGCCCAGAAGGAGAAGCTTTCCTTGGGCGCAGGCGTTTGAAACCAGTAGCGCAGCCCACCTGCCTTTCAGGACACTGCCAGGCAGTGCTCAGGGACTGCTGCAGCAAGCAAGGCGGCAGGCAGGGAGGGGGAAGGATGCAGCATGGCCTCATGCGCAGAAGCCTCTGGGCACCCAGGAGAGCACTGCATTGGTGGGAAGACGTGCCCACCTTCCTGCACAGGCATTCGAAAACAGCCTCACCAGATTTCTCCAGACCCATGTCTTCCATCTGCACAGACACCTCCGGCACTTGCGGGCACATCTTCTGCCTGTACGCCCATGATGCTGCTCAGGAAATCCTTGGGCCTCTCATCCCAATACTTCAAAAGAGCGTCCCTGGCCTAATGCTCATGGCAGAAATGAGGAAATGAAATGACAGTGTTGATGGAAACCAGACCACAACCTGGGCCATTAGGTAGCATATTTTGCTTGGGAGGTGAGTCTGTTGGAAAATTAGTGCCCGCGTGCAGTGACTGTGGGCCTGGGGCGGTGCAGGAGCAGTATAAAAGCGGGCCCTGCTCCTCACTCTCTCATCCACTCTTCTTGCCTCCACCTCCCTGGGAAGAAGGTGAGTTTGGAGCCCTTTCTGTTCTTCCTCCTCCTCAGCCTGCTCCTCCTTCTCCTCCTCGGGGATTTCTCAACACATACCTGCCTCTTTGTCCTATGCTGGGTCCTGAGGCTGCTGGCCATGGGAGAGGGAAGGGAGCAGAAGGTGGGACATGGAGAGAGGCTGATGCTTGGCTGAGGTATCTCCTGAGCTATGCGCTAGGTGAAGACCTCCCTGAGCTTACTCACTTTTGGTGAAGCTCCTTTGGGCTGAGGGAAAGGGGCGGCCTTGTGCTGGGGGGATAGGCTGCTCTTCAACCACCCCTCCTCCTCTCCTTCCCCCTGCCCTCTCTCTCTCAGGCGCACCTCCAGACCCAAGACATGTCCTGCTACAACCCGTGCCTGCCCTGCCAGCCCTGCGGCCCCACCCCGCTGGCCAACAGCTGCAATGAGCCCTGTGTCAGGCAGTGCCAGGACTCCACCGTCGTCATCCAGCCCTCCCCCGTGGTGGTGACCCTGCCCGGACCCATCCTCAGCTCCTTCCCACAGAGCACTGCCGTGGGATCCTCCACCTCCGCTGCCGTTGGCAGCATCCTCAGCTCTCAGGGAGTGCCCATCTCCTCTGGCGGCTTTGGCCTCTCGGGCTTCGGCAGCCGCTACTGCGGCAGCCGGTGCCTCCCCTGCTAAAGCTGCTGCCTGCACTGAGGCCTCCACTCGGATCGACCTCATTTCCCTCTTTCCACTCATTAAAGTTCTGCTGCATCCCAGCCTGCGCTTCTCTCTCATCCTTTCCCCTGCAGATCCTCTCCCATGATGCCCACGCCGAGACATGTTCCTCAGGGCTGGTTCTGGGAGGGGGGTGTTGGGCATGATTTTGCACGGATTATCAACACAGGCTTGCAGTCAGCATGCTTAGTTGCGCATCGGGTGATCCTCCAGTTTCTAAAATTGTCTGCCTTTCTGCGTCGCAATGGAATTACCCGACATAGTTCAGTGACTACTTTGTCATCCACTTTGTTGTGCACACCTCTTCTTTTTCCTTGGAAAGCTCAACACTGTGATGCGAGTAGTCAGCAGGGAATGTGGTATTGACAAGACATAGGCACTAGCTTCCCAGGAGAGGCCAGGACAACCCATCCTCACCATAGCATTCTCAAAGGAACAGAGGAACACAGTGCAGTGGGCTGCCTTGACAGCAGACCATAGTAGAATACAATCAGAGAATGGTTGTGCTTGGAAGAGACCTTGAAAGATCATCTAGTCCAACCCCCTGCCATGGGCAGGGATAGCTGGCACTACATCACGTCACTCAAAGTTCCCTCGAACCTCACTTTCAACACTGCCCGTGATGGGGCAGCCCATCGTTCTCGGGGCAACCTTTTCCAGGGTCTCACCACCCTCATCGTAATACATTTCTTCCTTACGTCCAAGCTTCATCTACCCAGCTTCAGTTTAAAACCGTTGCTCTTCTCCTGTCCCTACAGGCCTTGATAAAATGTCTCTCTCCAACTTCCTGATAAGTCCCCTTTATATACTGAAAGGCTGCAATAAGGTCTCAGAGCAGGGCTGCTCTCAGCCGTTTATCCTCCAGTCTGTACTGATATGGAGGATTGCCCCAACGCAGGTGCAGGACCGTGCACTTGGCCTTGTCCAAGTTCCTGAATTTCACATCGGACCATTCCTCAAGCCTGTCAAGATCCCTCTGGACAGCGTCCCTTCCCTCAGGCGTACCAGTTGCGCCCCTCACCCTGGTGTCATGCACAAACTTGATGAGGGCGCACTCAATCGCACTATCCATGTCATTGATGAAGGCAGGAAACAGTATTGGTCCCAGGACGGACCCCTGAAGGGCACCAGTTGCACTGGTTTCCACTTGGACCTTGAGACGTTGACTGTAATTCTTGGGATGCAGCCACAGTGCCCTTGAGGCACTGTCACTTGCAGGTGAGGAAGGCTTCCATGACTCCCGCAGAGCCCCTGCCCATCAGGCCCAGCTTTGCTGAGCCTCTGCCCCAACGTGGCAGAGGCACTGTTTGCGTCGGTACACATGCTGTGGAAGTGGCGTGGGCCCACTGCTGACCTCGGTTGAGGAGCCTGGGCTGTGGAAGGCTCTGGGAGGGCAGCAGCCCCAAAAGCTCCTGGGACGAGGAAGAGAGTGGAGAGGAGGGGCCGCAATTCCTCTTGCCCTGGCTGCCACTGGGCTGGGGGGAGGAGGCTCAAGCAGAAAATGGCCCCAGAGGACAACAGGAGAGGGAACGAGGGAACCAGGCTGTACTGGCTCTGGCTGGGATGGAGGTGATTTTCTTCAGCGCAGCCCATATGGTGCTGTGCTTCAAATGTGGGCAGAAACAGGGCAGACAACACACCAAAGCTTTAGCTAGTGCTGCGCAGTGCTTGCTCACCATCAAGGCCGTCTCTCTTTCTCACTCTGCACGCCCCTGCAGGGGTGGAGCAAGCACCTGGGAGGGGACACAACCAGGACGGCTGACCTGAATTGACCACAAGGCTATTCCATGCCACATAACATCACGCTCAGCAATAAAATGTTGCGCAGTCTTTGCAAAGGAGCAGCTCTGGGGAGAATGCATGGGCGTGAGTCTGCTGCTGCTAGGTGGTGGGTGATTGCCTTTGCACCACTTGGTTTTCTCCCTTCTTTCCCCTTCCCCTCTTAGACTGGCCTGAGCTCAACCCAAGGGTATTTCGCTTTCTTGCTCTTCCAATTCTCCCGCGATCCGAATGGGACAACGGATCGAGAGAGCTGCTGCGGGGTGCTTAGTACTAGTCAGGGGCAGCACACCACACAGGCCCACGGGCAGTGCATGCCCTCCTTGCCCTGCTCCTTGCCTCTCTGTGCCCAGGCTTTCCTGGGAATGTTTCTGCAGAGAGGGGAGCAGGGAGAGACCCGCGCCAGGAAGAGAGGCAGCGGGTGTGGGCTGAGTGTCTCAAAGGGCTGTCCAAGAGCTCTCCAAAGCAGTGCGCAGACCAGCAGCAAAGGCTGCGGAGAGACTTGCCGCCGGCAAAGGGGAGCAGCTGAACTGCTGCAGGACACAGCCGGGCAAGATGATCCTTCTCCACCCAGAGCCCTGACCAGAAGCTGCCTTGGCAGTCACCAGCCCTGTCTCCCCACAAATCCTTCAGTCCCTCACAAGCAGGGCCAGGAAAGGTGCTTTTGCGGCAACCCCATCAAAACAGGTGCGACTCCCAGCACTCTTCCCGCACACCAAGGACTGTCATCAACATCCTGGGCTATATGAGCAGGCGTGTAGACAGGAGATCGAGGGGAGTGATGAGCGCCCTCTGCTCAGCACTCACCTGACGGCATCTAGAACACTCTTCCGCGTTTGGGGCTCTAATGCAAGAAAGACCTTGACTGAATGGGGCGAGTTCAGCGGAGGGTGGGCTGGATGGTGAGGGGGCTGGAGCACTTGGTTGGGGAGGAGAGGCTGAGGGCTCGCTGAGCATGGAGAAGAGAATGCTTTGGTGGGAGACCTAAAATCATCTCTGCAGTAGCTATGGTCATTCAACTGCCTCGGGTCACTCTGTCCAGCCCCAGAGACGCACAGAAGTTCAGAAAGCAGATGGTCACACGAAGCATGGCTAAGCATATTCAAAGCAAGCCTGTGTTAACAATCACGGCAGAACCATCTCCAGCCAGCTCCTCCCAGAACCACCCCTGAGCAACATCTCTCTTCCTGGGCATCTTGGCAAAGTGTCTGCAGGGAAAAGGATGAGACAAAGGCATGGGCTGGCATGCAGCAGAACTTTAATGAGGCAAGAGGGAAATGAGGTCAAGACGGGTGCAGGTCCCCGTGCAGGGAGCACCAGGGGCATAGATGAATCTGCACCCCACGGCTGTGGCAGAGATCCCACCAGGTCTCCATCTGCCTGCCCCAGAGACAGAGCAGGGCCTGCAGTTCTGCCCTAGGCTGGCTTTACGGGGCTCACAGCCCATGGGAGCGCAACAGAACAAGGACACGGGAGGGAAAAGAGAGAGCGGAAGAGGGGAAAGGCAGGCATGGGCCGTGCTTTCGGAGCTCCCAGGATGGCCCCATCCTTTTGCAAGGGGTACTGGCGTTGCTCAGTTCCTCAGAAAACAAGTCGATGCTCTGTCCCCAGTCCGGTACCATCTTGTGGGTCCCTGGGGGCCTTCCCCAGGGCCATCGCCAGCAGCTTTAGCAGGGGAGGCAACTCCTGCCACTGTAGCGGCTGCCGAAGCCCGAGAGGCCAAAGCCCCCGGAGGAGATGGGCACTCCCTGAGAGCTGAGGATGCTGCCAACGGCAGCGGAGGTGGAGGATCCCACGGCAGTGCTCTGCGGGAAAGAGCTGAGGATGGGTCCGGGCAGGGTCACCACCACGGGGGAGGGCTGGATGACGACGGTGGAGTCCTGGCACTGCCTGACACAGGGCTCATTGCAGCTGTTGGCCAGCGGGGTGGGGCCGCAGGGCTGGCAGGGCAGGCACGGGTTGTAGCAGGACATGTCTCGGGGCTGGAGGTGCACCTGGGAGAGAGGGCAGGGGGAAGCAGAGCAGGGGCGATGGGTGAGGAGCAGCCTGTCACCCCACCGCGAGGGAGAAAAACCATGAGCTGGAGACAAGAGCTAGAGGCATTTTGGGGAGGCTCACGGGCTTCACCTTCCCCTCAGCCCAAAACAGCCCTGCCAAGAGCATTCAAGCTCATCGAGGTCCCCGTCTAGCCCATCGCCCACTTCAGCCAAGCATCAGCCTCTCTCCATGCCACACCTTCTCTGCCCTTCCCTCTCCCATGATAGGTAGCCCCATGACCCGGTGTAGGACAAACGGCTGGTACGCACTGAGAAAACCCAAAGGAAAACGCGGAGGAGGAAGAGAAAGGGCTTCAAACTCACCTTCTTCCCAAGGAGATGGAGGTGAGAAGAGTGGATGAGAGAGTGGGGAGAAGGGCCCGCTTTTATACTGCTCCTGCACCGCCCCAGGCCCACAGTCACTGCACGCGGGCACTAATTTTCCAAGACTCACCTCCCAAGCAAAATATGCTACCTAATGGCAGAGGCTGTGGTTTGGTTTCCGTCAATGCTGCCATTTCATTTCCTCATTGCTGACATGCTTGGTCTGCCATGCAGGCTCCTTTCACGCGCTGGGATGAGAGGCCCAAGGATACCCCAGGCAGGGTCATGTCTAACTGCTGGACGGGTCCACCTGGCATTGAATCAGGCAAAGCATGTGGAGGGCAACGAGAAGGTCTTCTTCCACGTAGGTCAGCAGCAAAAGCAAGCCTTGGTCAAAGGCAGCCCCAGCCCTGAACGAGGCAGCTTCCCTGGGGACAGGGCTTACAGCAAAGGTGGAGGTAACCCCAAGGTTTCTTCGCCTTGGTCTTGCTCTGGCACGGTTTGCTGTCAGAGATCGCTCTCCTGACATTTTCCTAGGAACATCTGGAACAGGAAAGACCTGCAGCAGAGGAGGATCGGGTCTGGGAGCATTTAAACCGATTGGACTGACATGACTGCTAGCAACCTGCTGCGAGGCACCCGAGGGAGTCGGTTGGTGTCACTACAAGGTCGCTCCCAAGTCCCTTTGAAAGTCACAGCAGTCAGGGAATGCATCTGAGGACTGGAGGGAAGCCAGTGAGATTCCCACCAGTGGGTAAAAGAGCTGATGGGAGGGAGTCAAGAACGTAGAGCCAGACTATTCCGAGTCCTATGCAGTGAAGGAACAAGAGGTAACGGGCACATATTGAAATAGGGGAAATTCCCGGAAAACAGAAGAAAACACATTGTTAGTGTGAGCATGGGCAAGCACCCGCTGGGGGTGCCCAGATAAATTGTGGCTTCTCCATCCTTGTAGATATTCAGGGCTTGACAGGACTTGGCCCTAAGAACCTTCCAAAGGCTGACCGTGCTTTGAGCAGGGGCGGTTGGACTAGACGATCTCCAGAGGTGCCTTCCAACCTCAAGGATCCTGAGGTTCTGTCATGGGCAAAAAACAGGTGATGCACAGCTGCCACTAACAAGGATAAATTGCTTAGGAACATTGGAATCAAGGGCAGCCTTGGCTGTCACACCTGAGAAGCAGCGGAGTTCATGATGTGAACACAGGAAGGAAAGCCAGTAGCGGAGTGCTGTCCCTGGCTTTCAGGCACGCCAAATTCGGCCTAGTCAGGCAGCTGGCAGGTAGAATGCCATGGAGGCAGCTGTGAAGGGCAAAGGAGCTCAGAAAAGCTGGCAGCGCCTTAGGCACCTCATGGTCCAAGAGCAAGAAGGGTCCAGCCCGATACTCAGGAAAACAAAGAGATGTCTCAGCAGATCACCTTTGCCTAAGGTGGGACTCAAGGTGGGGAAGCAATGTCAAAAGGCAGCATCCTGGAGGTGGAAGGAGGAACGAGCTGCAAAGGAGGAATTTGGAAATAATTCCTAGGCATGTTGGGATGCTGTTAGGAAAGCCAAACTCAGCCTGCATTGAGTCTTGCAAGGGGCATGAAGAGCAACAGGCAACAACCATCAAGAGCAACACAGAATCATAGAATCGTTTCGGTTGAAAAAGACCTTGAAGGTCATCGAGTCCAACCGTTAACCTAGCACTGCCAAGTCCACCTCTAAACCCTGTCCCTTAGCACTCTATCTGCCCGTCTTTGAAATACCTCCAGGGAGGAGGACTCAAGCACTGCCCTGGGCAGCCTGTTCCAGTGCCTGACTACCCTTTCAGTGAAGAACTTCTTCCTAACATCCAACCTAAACCTGCCCTGACGCAACGTGAGGCCGTTTCCTCTCGTCCTGTAGCTTGTTACTAGGGAGAAGAGACCAACCCCCACCTCGCTGCAACCTCCTTTCAGGTAGTTGTAGAGAGCAATAAGGTCTCCCCTCAGCCTCCTTTTCTCCAGGCTAAACAACCCCAGCTCCCTCAGCTGCTCCTCCTAAGACTTGTGCTCTACACCCTTCACCAGCTTTGTTGCCCTGCTCTGGCCACGCTCCAGCACCTCAACGTCCTTCTTGTGGTGAGGGGCCCAAAACTGAACACAGTACTCGAGGTGCAGCCTCACCAGTGCCAAGTACAAGGGGATGATCACTTCCCCAGTCCTGCTGGCCACACTATTTCGGACGCAAGCCAGGATGCCCTTGGCCTTCTGGGCCACCTGAGCACACTGCCGGCTCATATTCAGCCACCTATCGACCAACACCCCCAGGTCCTTTTCCACCAGGCAGCTCTCCAGACATTCTTCCCCCAGCCTGCAGCGTTGCATGGGCTTCTTGTGACCCAAATGCAGGACCCGGCACATTGCCTCATAGAACCTCATACAGCTGGCCTCGGCCCATCGATCCAGCCTGGCCAGACCCCTCTGTCGAGACTTTCTACCCTCCAGCAGATCAACACGCCCGCCCAACTTGGTGTCGTCTGCAGACTGACTGAGGGTGCCCTCAATCCCCTCCTCCAGATCCTTGATAAAGACAGTAAACAGAACTGGCCCCATACTGAGGCCTGGGGAGCACCACTTGTGACTGGCCGCCAACGGGATTTGGCTCCATTCACCACAACTTTTTGCTACAGGAAACAGTGTCAAAGACCCTAGTAAAGTCCAGATAGACAACATCCACAGCCTTTCCCTCATCCACTAAGCGGGTCACCTCATCACTGAAGGAGGTCAGGCCAGTCAAGCAGGACCTGCCTTTCATCAACCCATGCTGACTGGGCCTGATCCCCAGTTGTCCTGTACGTGCCACGTGAAGGCACTCAGGATGATCTGCTCCAGAGCCCTCCCCAGCACCGCTCCAGTGCTCCACCACCCTCTGGGTGAAGAACCTTTTCCTAATATCCAACCTAAAGTGGGACCGCCCTGGTTAGCCAGGACTGCTGATAGATGATGGAAAGTGGCCTGGTGAGCACCTCCGCCAGCTCCCTCAGTACCCATCTGGCCCCATAGACTTGTCCGTGACTAAGTGGTGTAGCAGGTCACTAACCATTTCCCCGGGGATTACAGGGGCTTTGTTCTGCTCCCTGTCCCTGTCTTCTAGCTCAGGGGGCTGGGTACCCCGAGCACAACTGCTCTGACTATTAAAGACTGAGGCAAAGAAGGCATTAAGTACCTCAGTCTTTTCCTTCTCCTCTGTCACTAGGTTTCCCCCCGCATCCAATAAAGGATGGAGATTCCCCTTAGCTCTCCTTTTGTTGCTAATGCATTTGGAGAAACAATTTTTGTTGTCTTTTCCAGCAGTAGCCAGTTGGCAGCAGCCAAAGATTGACGGAGGAAAATGTGGGCCCGCTGCTGACGTGGGTAGCTGATTTCCTGAAGAGTGGACAGAGAGCAGGTTGGGGGGAGTCAATGCCTTCTCGCTCTCCATATTCACCTACAAGGGCTCCCAGGCCCGCTGTGCCCTCTGAAAGAGTTGAAGGAAGGAGGGGGAGGCCTCCCAGCAGCGGGTGGGCTTCAAATCCAGGACTGCCTGAGTCAAGTCAACCCGTACAAGCCAGCTGATGCACTCCAAGGCAGGGCTGCTGTAAAGGGCGACTTAGACGTGCTGGAGGACTGCGCCAAAGGAGTCTCAAAGTCCTCACCTTCCTAGCCAAAGAGACCAGGCTGCGGTGAGGAGCTCTCCTGAATACTCCGTGGAGGGAAAGAAAGAGTTGCAGAAAACACCTCCCCACTGTCTGGGACTCATGCCCAGGACTCAGGCGATACGTCTTCTCCTGGCAGTAGTGCTTCAGCGTGCCTTCTGTCCCATGCCCCAAAGGCCTCCTCAGCCGGGAGCACAACCCAGCACCATTGGAGAGGCAAGGAAACTTGCCCCAACTCCCTGACCAGCGAGGGCTGGCAGGACCCTGCAGTGCCACATGCCTGAGGATGCTCAGGCAGGGCATGTGCTCACGAGTGCCCTGGCTACAAAACCAGCTCTCGGACTACATCAAGGAGGCGATGCACTTCCCTGCCCTGCAGACACGGAGGCAGCTGGGACACGGCCCAGGAGGCCAAGGGAATGCCTTCAGTAGGCAAGCTTCCTGGGATAGACTCTCCCTACTCATGGCGAGTCACACTCTAATTTCGGAACGGCCGTGTGTCAGCCTCTTGGCATGAGGCCAAGCCAGGAGTGCATGCTGTCTGCAGGCCCGTGTCCCACGCACAGCTGAATTCCCCTCCGGCCAGGGCTGTTCCATCCCTGCCCCAGGAAAATGAGCTCTGAGCACTGGGCTGTACCTGAGTACACAGCTCCAGGCCAGGCCATTATGTGTCATGCAGGTCAGGGTCCAAAGCGTGTGAACAAAGCGCATGGTGGGGTGAGGAGAGTGGGAGGAACAAGGCACTGTCCCGAGCCCCAGCACACCCCTCTGGTACTGAAAGGGGAGGAACACGACTCCACAGGGCTTGCTGAGAAATCAGGGGCTTGGGGAGGGCAATGTTCTCCTTCCGCAAGCCTGCTGATTGCACTGGTTGGGGACCCCCAGAGACTGCCACGAGAGGGGACGCCTTTGCCAAAGAAACCAGCAAATGTCTGCCCAGAAGGAGAAGCTTTCCTTGGGCGCAGGCGTTTGAAACCAGTAGCGCAGCCCACCTGCCTTTCAGGACACTGCCAGGCAGTGCTCAGGGACTGCTGCAGCAAGCAAGGCGGCAGGCAGGGAGGGGGAAGGATGCAGCATGGCCTCATGCGCAGAAGCCTCTGGGCACCCAGGAGAGCACTGCATTGGTGGGAAGACGTGCCCACCTTCCTGCACAGGCATTCGAAAACAGCCTCACCAGATTTCTCCAGACCCATGTCTTCCATCTGCACAGACACCTCCGGCACTTGCGGGCACATCTTCTGCCTGTACGCCCATGGTGCTGCTCAGGAAATCCTTGGGCCTCTCATCCCAATACTTCAAAAGAGCGTCCCTGGCCTAATGCTCATGGCAGAAATGAGGAAATGAAATGACAGTGTTGATGGAAACCAGACCACAACCTGGGCCATTAGGTAGCATATTTTGCTTGGGAGGTGAGTCTGTTGGAAAATTAGTGCCCGCGTGCAGTGACTGTGGGCCTGGGGCGGTGCAGGAGCAGTATAAAAGCGGGCCCTGCTCCTCACTCTCTCATCCACTCTTCTTGCCTCCACCTCCCTGGGAAGAAGGTGAGTTTGGAGCCCTTTCTGTTCTTCCTCCTCCTCAGCCTACTCCTCCTTCTCCTCCTCGGGGATTTCTCAACACATACCTGCCTCTTTGTCCTATGCTGGGTCCTGAGGCTGCTGGCCATGGGAGAGGGAAGGGAGCAGAAGGTGGGACATGGAGAGAGGCTGATGCTTGGCTGAGGTATCTCCTGAGCTATGCGCTAGGTGAAGACCTCCCTGAGCTTACTCACTTTTGGTGAAGCTCCTTTGGGCTGAGGGAAAGGGGCGGCCTTGTGCTGGGGGGATAGGCTGCTCTTCAACCACCCCTCCTCCTCTCCTTCCCCCTGCCCTCTCTCTCTCAGGCGCACCTCCAGACCCAAGACATGTCCTGCTACAACCCGTGCCTGCCCTGCCAGCCCTGCGGCCCCACCCCGCTGGCCAACAGCTGCAATGAGCCCTGTGTCAGGCAGTGCCAGGACTCCACCGTCGTCATCCAGCCCTCCCCCGTGGTGGTGACCCTGCCCGGACCCATCCTCAGCTCCTTCCCACAGAGCACTGCCGTGGGATCCTCCACCTCCGCTGCCGTTGGCAGCATCCTCAGCTCTCAGGGAGTGCCCATCTCCTCTGGCGGCTTTGGCCTCTCGGGCTTCGGCAGCCGCTACTGCGGCAGCCGGTGCCTCCCCTGCTAAAGCTGCTGCCTGCACTGAGGCCTCCACTCGGATCGACCTCATTTCCCTCTTTCCACTCATTAAAGTTCTGCTGCATCCCAGCCTGCGCTTCTCTCTCATCCTTTCCCCTGCAGATCCTCTCCCATGATGCCCACGCCGAGACATGTTCCTCAGGGCTGGTTCTGGGAGGGGGGTGTTGGGCATGATTTTGCACGGATTATCAACACAGGCTTGCAGTCAGCATGCTTAGTTGCGCATCGGGTGATCCTCCAGTTTCTAAAATTGTCTGCCTTTCTGCGTCGCAATGGAATTACCCGACATAGTTCAGTGACTACTTTGTCATCCACTTTGTTGTGCACACCTCTTCTTTTTCCTTGGAAAGCTCAACACTGTGATGCGAGTAGTCAGCGGGGAATGTGGTATTGACAAGACATAGGCACTAGCTTCCCAGGAGAGGCCAGGACAACCCATCCTCACCATAGCATTCTCAAAGGAACAGAGGAACACAGTGCAGTGGGCTGCCTTGACAGCAGACCATAGTAGAATACAATCAGAGAATGGTTGTGCTTGGAAGAGACCTTGAAAGATCATCTAGTCCAACCCCCTGCCATGGGCAGGGATAGCTGGCACTACATCACGTCACTCAAAGTTCCCTCGAACCTCACTTTCAACACTGCCCGTGATGGGGCAGCCCATCGTTCTCGGGGCAACCTTTTCCAGGGTCTCACCACCCTCATCGTAATACATTTCTTCCTTACGTCCAAGCTTCATCTACCCAGCTTCAGTTTAAAACCGTTGCTCTTCTCCTGTCCCTACAGGCCTTGATAAAATGTCTCTCTCCAACTTCCTGATAAGTCCCCTTTATATACTGAAAGGCTGCAATAAGGTCTCAGAGCAGGGCTGCTCTCAGCCGTTTATCCTCCAGTCTGTACTGATATGGAGGATTGCCCCAACGCAGGTGCAGGACCGTGGACTTGGCCTTGTCCAAGTTCCTGAATTTCACATCGGACCATTCCTCAAGCCTGTCAAGATCCCTCTGGACAGCGTCCCTTCCCTCAGGCGTACCAGTTGCGCCCCTCACCCTGGTGTCATGCACAAACTTGATGAGGGCGCACTCAATCGCACTATCCATGTCATTGATGAAGGCAGGAAACAGTATTGGTCCCAGGACGGACCCCTGAAGGGCACCAGTTGCACTGGTTTCCACTTGGACCTTGAGACGTTGACTGTAACTCTTGGGATGCAGCCACAGTGCCCTTGAGGCACTGTCACTTGCAGGTGAGGAAGGCTTCCATGACTCCCGCAGAGCCCCTGCCCATCAGGCCCAGCTTTGCTGAGCCTCTGCCCCAACGTGCCCATTTGGCCTCGGTACACATGCTGTGGAAGTGGCGCGGGCCCACTGCTGACCTCGGTTGAGGAGCCTGGGCTGTGGAAGGCTCTGGGAGGGCAGCAGCCCCAAAAGCTCCTGGGACGAGGAAGAGAGTGGAGAGGAGGGGCCGCAATTCCTCTTGCCCTGGCTGCCACTGGGCGGCGGGAGGAGGCTCAAGCAGAAAATGGCCCCAGAGGACAACAGGAGAGGGAACGAGGGAACCAGGCTGTACTGGCTCTGGCTGGGATGGAGGTGATTTTCTTCAGCGCAGCCCATATGGTGCTGTGCTTCAAATGTGGGCAGAAACAGGGCAGACAACACACCAAAGCTTTAGCTAGTGCTGCGCAGTGCTTGCTCACCATCAAGGCCGTCTCTCTTTCTCACTCTGCACGCCCCTGCAGGGGTGGAGCAAGCACCTGGGAGGGGACACAACCAGGACGGCTGACCTGAATTGACCACAAGGCTATTCCATGCCACATAACATCACGCTCAGCAATAAAATGTTGCGCAGTCTTTGCAAAGGAGCAGCTCTGGGGAGAATGCATGGGCGTGAGTCTGCTGCTGCTAGGTGGTGGGTGATTGCCTTTGCACCACTTGGTTTTCTCCCTTCTTTCCCCTTCCCCTCTTAGACTGGCCTGAGCTCAACCCAAGGGTATTTCGCTTTCTTGCTCTTCCAATTCTCCCCCCATCCGAATGGGACAACGGATCGAGAGAGCTGCTGCGGGGTGCTTAGTACTAGTCAGGGGCAGCACACCACACAGGCCCACGGGCAGTGCATGCCCTCCTTGCCCTGCTCCTTGCCTCTCTGTGCCCAGGCTTTCCTGGGAATGTTTCTGCAGAGAGGGGAGCAGGGAGAGACCCGCGCCAGGAAGAGAGGCAGCGGGTGTGGGCTGAGTGTCTCAAAGGGCTGTCCAAGAGCTCTCCAAAGCAGTGCGCAGACCAGCAGCAAAGGCTGCGGAGAGACTTGCCGCCGGCAAAGGGGAGCAGCTGAACTGCTGCAGGACACAGCCGGGCAAGATGATCCTTCTCCACCCAGAGCCCTGACCAGAAGCTGCCTTGGCAGTCACCAGCCCTGTCTCCCCACAAATCCTTCAGTCCCTCACAAGCAGGGCCAGGAAAGGTGCTTTTGCGGCAACCCCATCAAAACAGGTGCGACTCCCAGCACTCTTCCCGCACACCAAGGACTGTCATCAACATCCTGGGCTATATGAGCAGGCGTGTAGACAGGAGATCGAGGGGAGTGATGAGCGCCCTCTGCTCAGCACTCACCTGACGGCATCTAGAACACTCTTCCGCGTTTGGGGCTCTAATGCAAGAAAGACCTTGACTGAATGGGGCGAGTTCAGCGGAGGGTGGGCTGGATGGTGAGGGGGCTGGAGCACTTGGTTGGGGAGGAGAGGCTGAGGGCTCGCTGAGCATGGAGAAGAGAATGCTTTGGTGGGAGACCTAAAATCATCTCTGCAGTAGCTATGGTCATTCAACTGCCTCGGGTCACTCTGTCCAGCCCCAGAGACGCACAGAAGTTCAGAAAGCAGATGGTCACACGAAGCATGGCTAAGCATATTCAAAGCAAGCCTGTGTTAACAATCACGGCAGAACCATCTCCAGCCAGCTCCTCCCAGAACCACCCCTGAGCAACATCTCTCTTCCTGGGCATCTTGGCAAAGTGTCTGCAGGGAAAAGGATGAGATAAAGGCATGGGCTGGCATGCAGCAGAACTTTAATGAGGCAAGAGGGAAATGAGGTCAAGACGGGTGCAGGTCCCCGTGCAGGGAGCACCAGGGGCATAGATGAATCTGCACCCCACGGCTGTGGCAGAGATCCCACCAGGTCTCCATCTGCCTGCCCCAGAGACAGAGCAGGGCCTGCAGTTCTGCCCTAGGCTGGCTTTACGGGGCTCACAGCCCATGGGAGCGCAACAGAACAAGGACACGGGAGGGAAAAGAGAGAGCGGAAGAGGGGAAAGGCAGGCATGGGCCGTGCTTTCGGAGCTCCCAGGATGGCCCCATCCTTTTGCAAGGGGTACTGGCGTTGCTCAGTTCCTCAGAAAACAAGTCGATGCTCTGTCCCCAGTCCGGTACCATCTTGTGGGTCCCTGGGGGCCTTCCCCAGGGCCATCGCCAGCAGCTTTAGCAGGGGAGGCAACTCCTGCCACTGTAGCGGCTGCCGAAGCCCGAGAGGCCAAAGCCCCCGGAGGAGATGGGCACTCCTTGAGAGCTGAGGATGCTGCCAACGGCAGCGGAGGTGGAGGATCCCACGGCAGTGCTCTGCGGGAAGGAGCTGAGGATGGGTCCGGGCAGGGTCACCACCACGGGGGAGGGCTGGATGACGACGGTGGAGTCCTGGCACTGCCTGACACAGGGCTCATTGCAGCTGTTGGCCAGCGGGGTGGGGCCGCAGGGCTGGCAGGGCAGGCACGGGTTGTAGCAGGACATGTCTCGGGGCTGGAGGTGCACCTGGGAGAGAGGGCAGGGGGAAGCAGAGCAGGGGCGATGGGTGAGGAGCAGCCTGTCACCCCACCGCGAGGGAGAAAAACCATGAGCTGGAGACAAGAGCTAGAGGCATTTTGGGGAGGCTCACGGGCTTCACCTTCCCCTCAGCCCAAAACAGCCCTGCCAAGAGCATTCAAGCTCATCGAGGTCCCCGTCTAGCCCATCGCCCACTTCAGCCAAGCATCAGCCTCTCTCCATGCCACACCTTCTCTGCCCTTCCCTCTCCCATGATAGGTAGCCCCATGACCCGGTGTAGGACAAACGGCTGGTACGCACTGAGAAAACCCAAAGGAAAACGCGGAGGAGGAAGAGAAAGGGCTTCAAACTCACCTTCTTCCCAAGGAGATGGAGGTGAGAAGAGTGGATGAGAGAGTGGGGAGAAGGGCCCGCTTTTATACTGCTCCTGCACCGCCCCAGGCCCACAGTCACTGCACGCGGGCACTAATTTTCCAAGACTCACCTCCCAAGCAAAATATGCTACCTAATGGCAGAGGCTGTGGTTTGGTTTCCGTCAATGCTGCCATTTCATTTCCTCATTGCTGACATGCTTGGTCTGCCATGCAGGCTCCTTTCACGCGCTGGGATGAGAGGCCCAAGGATACCCCAGGCAGGGTCATGTCTAACTGCTGGACGGGTCCACCTGGCATTGAATCAGGCAAAGCATGTGGAGGGCAACGAGAAGGTCTTCTTCCACGTAGGTCAGCAGCAAAAGCAAGCCTTGGTCAAAGGCAGCCCCAGCCCTGAACGAGGCAGCTTCCCTGGGGACAGGGCTTACAGCAAAGGTGGAGGTAACTCCAAGGTTTCTTCGCCTTGGTCTTGCTCTGGCACGGTTTGCTGTCAGAGATCGCTCTCCTGACATTTTCCTAGGAACATCTGGAACAGGAAAGACCTGCAGCAGAGGAGGATCGGGTCTGGGAGCATTTAAACCGATTGGACTGACATGACTGCTAGCAACCTGCTGCGAGGCACCCGAGGGAGTCGGTTGGTGTCACTACAAGGTCGCTCCCAAGTCCCTTTGAAAGTCACAGCAGTCAGGGAATGCATCTGAGGACTGGAGGGAAGCCAGTGAGATTCCCACCAGTGGGTAAAAGAGCTGATGGGAGGGAGTCAAGAACGTAGAGCCAGACTATTCCGAGTCCTATGCAGTGAAGGAACAAGAGGTAACGGGCACATATTGAAATAGGGGAAATTCCCGGAAAACAGAAGAAAACACATTGTTAGTGTGAGCATGGGCAAGCACCCGCTGGGGGTGCCCAGATAAATTGTGGCTTCTCCATCCTTGTAGATATTCAGGGCTTGACAGGACTTGGCCCTAAGAACCTTCCAAAGGCTGACCGTGCTTTGAGCCAGGGGCGGTTGGACTAGACGATCTCCAGAGGTGCCTTCCAACCTCAAGGATCCTGAGGTTCTGTCATGGGCAAAAAACAGGTGATGCACAGCTGCCACTAACAAGGATAAATTGCTTAGGAACATTGGAATCAAGGGCAGCCTTGGCTGTCACACCTGAGAAGCAGCGGAGTTCATGATGTGAACACAGGAAGGAAAGCCAGTAGCGGAGTGCTGTCCCTGGCTTTCAGGCACGCCAAATTCGGCCTAGTCAGGCAGCTGGCAGGTAGAATGCCATGGAGGCAGCTGTGAAGGGCAAAGGAGCTCAGAAAAGCTGGCAGCGCCTTAGGCACCTCATGGTCCAAGAGCAAGAAGGGTCCAGCCCGATACTCAGGAAAACAAAGAGATGTCTCAGCAGATCACCTTTGCCTAAGGTGGGACTCAAGGTGGGGAAGCAATGTCAAAAGGCAGCATCCTGGAGGTGGAAGGAGGAACGAGCTGCAAAGGAGGAATTTGGAAATAATTCCTAGGCATGTTGGGATGCTGTTAGGAAAGCCAAACTCAGCCTGCATTGAGTCTTGCAAGGGGCATGAAGAGCAACAGGCAACAACCATCAAGAGCAACACAGAATCATAGAATCGTTTCGGTTGAAAAAGACCTTGAAGGTCATCGAGTCCAACCGTTAACCTAGCACTGCCAAGTCCACCTCTAAACCCTGTCCCTTAGCACTCTATCTGCCCGTCTTTGAAATACCTCCAGGGAGGAGGACTCAAGCACTGCCCTGGGCAGCCTGTTCCAGTGCCTGACTACCCTTTCAGTGAAGAACTTCTTCCTAACATCCAACCTAAACCTGCCCTGACGCAACGTGAGGCCGTTTCCTCTCGTCCTGTAGCTTGTTACTAGGGAGAAGAGACCAACCCCCACCTCGCTGCAACCTCCTTTCAGGTAGTTGTAGAGAGCAATAAGGTCTCCCCTCAGCCTCCTTTTCTCCAGGCTAAACAACCCCAGCTCCCTCAGCTGCTCCTCCTAAGACTTGTGCTCTACACCCTTCACCAGCTTTGTTGCCCTGCTCTGGCCACGCTCCAGCACCTCAACGTCCTTCTTGTGGTGAGGGGCCCAAAACTGAACACAGTACTCGAGGTGCAGCCTCACCAGTGCCAAGTACAAGGGGATGATCACTTCCCCAGTCCTGCTGGCCACACTATTTCGGACGCAAGCCAGGATGCCCTTGGCCTTCTGGGCCACCTGAGCACACTGCCGGCTCATATTCAGCCACCTATCGACCAACACCCCCAGGTCCTTTTCCACCAGGCAGCTCTCCAGACATTCTTCCCCCAGCCTGCAGCGTTGCATGGGCTTCTTGTGACCCAAATGCAGGACCCGGCACATTGCCTCATAGAACCTCATACAGCTGGCCTCGGCCCATCGATCCAGCCTGGCCAGACCCCTCTGTCGAGACTTTCTACCCTCCAGCAGATCAACACGCCCGCCCAACTTGGTGTCGTCTGCAGACTGACTGAGGGTGCCCTCAATCCCCTCCTCCAGATCCTTGATAAAGACAGTAAACAGAACTGGCCCCATACTGAGGCCTGGGGAGCACCACTTGTGACTGGCCGCCAACGGGATTTGGCTCCATTCACCACAACTTTTTGCTACAGGAAACAGTGTCAAAGACCCTAGTAAAGTCCAGATAGACAACATCCACAGCCTTTCCCTCATCCACTAAGCGGGTCACCTCATCACTGAAGGAGGTCAGGCCAGTCAAGCAGGACCTGCCTTTCATCAACCCATGCTGACTGGGCCTGATCCCCAGTTGTCCTGTACGTGCCACGTGAAGGCACTCAGGATGATCTGCTCCAGAGCCCTCCCCAGCACCGCTCCAGTGCTCCACCACCCTCTGGGTGAAGAACCTTTTCCTAATATCCAACCTAAAGTGGGACCGCCCTGGTTAGCCAGGACTGCTGATAGATGATGGAAAGTGGCCTGGTGAGCACCTCCGCCAGCTCCCTCAGTACCCATCTGGCCCCATAGACTTGTCCGTGACTAAGTGGTGTAGCAGGTCACTAACCATTTCCCCGGGGATTACAGGGGCTTCGTTCTGCTCCCTGTCCCTGTCTTCTAGCTCAGGGGGCTGGGTACCCCGAGCACAACTGCTCTGACTATTAAAGACTGAGGCAAAGAAGGCATTAAGTACCTCAGTCTTTTCCTTCTCCTCTGTCACTAGGTTTCCCCCCGCATCCAATAAAGGATGGAGATTCCCCTTAGCTCTCCTTTTGTTGCTAATGCATTTGGAGAAACAATTTTTGTTGTCTTTTCCAGCAGTAGCCAGTTGGCAGCAGCCAAAGATTGACGGAGGAAAATGTGGGCCCGCTGCTGACGTGGGTAGCTGATTTCCTGAAGAGTGGACAGAGAGCAGGTTGGGGGGAGTCAATGCCTTCTCGCTCTCCATATTCACCTACAAGGGCTCCCAGGCCCGCTGTGCCCTCTGAAAGAGTTGAAGGAAGGAGGGGGAGGCCTCCCAGCAGCGGGTGGGCTTCAAATCCAGGACTGCCTGAGTCAAGTCAACCCGTACAAGCCAGCTGATGCACTCCAAGGCAGGGCTGCTGTAAAGGGCGACTTAGACGTGCTGGAGGACTGCGCCAAAGGAGTCTCAAAGTCCTCACCTTCCTAGCCAAAGAGACCAGGCTGCGGTGAGGAGCTCTCCTGAATACTCCGTGGAGGGAAAGAAAGAGTTGCAGAAAACACCTCCCCACTGTCTGGGACTCATGCCCAGGACTCAGGCGATACGTCTTCTCCTGGCAGTAGTGCTTCAGCGTGCCTTCTGTCCCATGCCCCAAAGGCCTCCTCAGCCGGGAGCACAACCCAGCACCATTGGAGAGGCAAGGAAACTTGCCCCAACTCCCTGACCAGCGAGGGCTGGCAGGACCCTGCAGTGCCACATGCCTGAGGATGCTCAGGCAGGGCATGTGCTCACGAGTGCCCTGGCTACAAAACCAGCTCTCGGACTACATCAAGGAGGCGATGCACTTCCCTGCCCTGCAGACACGGAGGCAGCTGGGACACGGCCCAGGAGGCCAAGGGAATGCCTTCAGTAGGCAAGCTTCCTGGGATAGACTCTCCCTACTCATGGCGAGTCACACTCTAATTTCGGAACGGCCGTGTGTCAGCCTCTTGGCATGAGGCCAAGCCAGGAGTGCATGCTGTCTGCAGGCCCGTGTCCCACGCACAGCTGAATTCCCCTCCGGCCAGGGCTGTTCCATCCCTGCCCCAGGAAAATGAGCTCTGAGCACTGGGCTGTACCTGAGTACACAGCTCCAGGCCAGGCCATTATGTGTCATGCAGGTCAGGGTCCAAAGCGTGTGAACAAAGCGCATGGTGGGGTGAGGAGAGTGGGAGGAACAAGGCACTGTCCCGAGCCCCAGCACACCCCTCTGGTACTGAAAGGGGAGGAACACGACTCCACAGGGCTTGCTGAGAAATCAGGGGCTTGGGGAGGGCAATGTTCTCCTTCCGCAAGCCTGCTGATTGCACTGGTTGGGGACCCCCAGAGACTGCCACGAGAGGGGACGCCTTTGCCAAAGAAACCAGCAAATGTCTGCCCAGAAGGAGAAGCTTTCCTTGGGCGCAGGCGTTTGAAACCAGTAGCGCAGCCCACCTGCCTTTCAGGACACTGCCAGGCAGTGCTCAGGGACTGCTGCAGCAAGCAAGGCGGCAGGCAGGGAGGGGGAAGGATGCAGCATGGCCTCATGCGCAGAAGCCTCTGGGCACCCAGGAGAGCACTGCATTGGTGGGAAGACGTGCCCACCTTCCTGCACAGGCATTCGAAAACAGCCTCACCAGATTTCTCCAGACCCATGTCTTCCATCTGCACAGACACCTCCGGCACTTGCGGGCACATCTTCTGCCTGTACGCCCATGATGCTGCTCAGGAAATCCTTGGGCCTCTCATCCCAATACTTCAAAAGAGCGTCCCTGGCCTAATGCTCATGGCAGAAATGAGGAAATGAAATGACAGTGTTGATGGAAACCAGACCACAACCTGGGCCATTAGGTAGCATATTTTGCTTGGGAGGTGAGTCTGTTGGAAAATTAGTGCCCGCGTGCAGTGACTGTGGGCCTGGGGCGGTGCAGGAGCAGTATAAAAGCGGGCCCTGCTCCTCACTCTCTCATCCACTCTTCTTGCCTCCACCTCCCTGGGAAGAAGGTGAGTTTGGAGCCCTTTCTGTTCTTCCTCCTCCTCAGCCTGCTCCTCCTTCTCCTCCTCGGGGATTTCTCAACACATACCTGCCTCTTTGTCCTATGCTGGGTCCTGAGGCTGCTGGCCATGGGAGAGGGAAGGGAGCAGAAGGTGGGACATGGAGAGAGGCTGATGCTTGGCTGAGGTATCTCCTGAGCTATGCGCTAGGTGAAGACCTCCCTGGGCTTACTCACTTTTGGTGAAGCTCCTTTGGGCTGAGGGAAAGGGGCGGCCTTGTGCTGGGGGGATAGGCTGCTCTTCAACCACCCCTCCTCCTCTCCTTCCCCCTGCCCTCTCTCTCTCTCAGGCGCACCTCCAGACCCAAGACATGTCCTGCTACAACCCGTGCCTGCCCTGCCAGCCCTGCGGCCCCACCCCGCTGGCCAACAGCTGCAATGAGCCCTGTGTCAGGCAGTGCCAGGACTCCACCGTCGTCATCCAGCCCTCCCCCGTGGTGGTGACCCTGCCCGGACCCATCCTCAGCTCCTTCCCACAGAGCACTGCCGTGGGATCCTCCACCTCCGCTGCCGTTGGCAGCATCCTCAGCTCTCAGGGAGTGCCCATCTCCTCTGGCGGCTTTGGCCTCTCGGGCTTCGGCAGCCGCTACTGCGGCAGCCGGTGCCTCCCCTGCTAAAGCTGCTGCCTGCACTGAGGCCTCCACTCGGATCGACCTCATTTCCCTCTTTCCACTCATTAAAGTTCTGCTGCATCCCAGCCTGCGCTTCTCTCTCATCCTTTCCCCTGCAGATCCTCTCCCATGATGCCCACGCCGAGACATGTTCCTCAGGGCTGGTTCTGGGAGGGGGGTGTTGGGCATGATTTTGCACGGATTATCAACACAGGCTTGCAGTCAGCATGCTTCGTTGCGCATCGGGTGATCCTCCAGTTTCTAAAATTGTCTGCCTTTCTGCGTCGCAATGGAATTACCCGACATAGTTCAGTGACTACTTTGTCATCCACTTTGTTGTGCACACCTCTTCTTTTTCCTTGGAAAGCTCAACACTGTGATGCGAGTAGTCAGCGGGGAATGTGGTATTGACAAGACATAGGCACTAGCTTCCCAGGAGAGGCCAGGACAACCCATCCTCACCATAGCATTCTCAAAGGAACAGAGGAACACAGTGCAGTGGGCTGCCTTGACAGCAGACCATAGTAGAATACAATCAGAGAATGGTTGTGCTTGGAAGAGACCTTGAAAGATCATCTAGTCCAACCCCCCTGCCATGGGCAGGGATAGCTGGCACTACATCACGTCACTCAAAGTTCCCTCGAACCTCACTTTCAACACTGCCCGTGATGGGGCAGCCCATCGTTCTCGGGGCAACCTTTTCCAGGGTCTCACCACCCTCATCGTAATACATTTCTTCCTTACGTCCAAGCTTCATCTACCCAGCTTCAGTTTAAAACCGTTGCTCTTCTCCTGTCCCTACAGGCCTTGATAAAATGTCTCTCTCCAACTTCCTGATAAGTCCCCTTTATATACTGAAAGGCTGCAATAAGGTCTCAGAGCAGGGCTGCTCTCAGCCGTTTATCCTCCAGTCTGTACTGATATGGAGGATTGCCCCAACGCAGGTGCAGGACCGTGCACTTGGCCTTGTCCAAGTTCCTGAATTTCACATCGGACCATTCCTCAAGCCTGTCAAGATCCCTCTGGACAGCGTCCCTTCCCTCAGGCGTACCAGTTGCGCCCCTCACCCTGGTGTCATGCACAAACTTGATGAGGGCGCACTCAATCGCACTATCCATGTCATTGATGAAGGCAGGAAACAGTATTGGTCCCAGGACGGACCCCTGAAGGGCACCAGTTGCACTGGTTTCCACTTGGACCTTGAGACGTTGACTGTAACTCTTGGGATGCAGCCACAGTGCCCTTGAGGCACTGTCACTTGCAGGTGAGGAAGGCTTCCATGACTCCCGCAGAGCCCCTGCCCATCAGGCCCAGCTTTGCTGAGCCTCTGCCCCAACGTGGCAGAGGCACTGTTTGCATCGGTACACATGCTGTGGAAGTGGCGTGGGCCCACTGCTGACCTCGGTTGAGGAGCCTGGGCTGTGGAAGGCTCTGGGAGGGCAGCAGCCCCAAAAGCTCCTGGGACGAGGAAGAGAGTGGAGAGGAGGGGCCGCAATTCCTCTTGCCCTGGCTGCCACTGGGCTGGGGGGAGGAGGCTCAAGCAGAAAATGGCCCCAGAGGACAACAGGAGAGGGAACGAGGGAACCAGGCTGTACTGGCTCTGGCTGGGATGGAGGTGATTTTCTTCAGCGCAGCCCATATGGTGCTGTGCTTCAAATGTGGGCAGAAACAGGGCAGACAACACACCAAAGCTTTAGCTAGTGCTGCGCAGTGCTTGCTCACCGTCAAGGCCGTCTCTCTTTCTCACTCTGCACGCCCCTGCAGGGGTGGAGCAAGCACCTGGGAGGGGACACAACCAGGACGGCTGACCTGAATTGACCACAAGGCTATTCCATGCCACATAACATCACGCTCAGCAATAAAATGTTGCGCAGTCTTTGCAAAGGAGCAGCTCTGGGGAGAATGCATGGGCGTGAGTCTGCTGCTGCTAGGTGGTGGGTGATTGCCTTTGCACCACTTGGTTTTCTCCCTTCTTTCCCCTTCCCCTCTTAGACTGGCCTGAGCTCAACCCAAGGGTATTTCGCTTTCTTGCTCTTCCAATTCTCCCCCATCCGAATGGGACAACGGATCGAGAGAGCTGCTGCGGGGTGCTTAGTACTAGTCAGGGGCAGCACACCACACAGGCCCACGGGCAGTGCATGCCCTCCTTGCCCTGCTCCTTGCCTCTCTGTGCCCAGGCTTTCCTGGGAATGTTTCTGCAGAGAGGGGAGCAGGGAGAGACCCGCGCCAGGAAGAGAGGCAGCGGGTGTGGGCTGAGTGTCTCAAAGGGCTGTCCAAGAGCTCTCCAAAGCAGTGCGCAGACCAGCAGCAAAGGCTGCGGAGAGACTTGCCGCCGGCAAAGGGGAGCAGCTGAACTGCTGCAGGACACAGCCAGGCAAGATGATCCTTCTCCACCCAGAGCCCTGACCAGAAGCTGCCTTGGCAGTCACCAGCCCTGTCTCCCCACAAATCCTTCAGTCCCTCACAAGCAGGGCCAGGAAAGGTGCTTTTGCGGCAACCCCATCAAAACAGGTGCGACTCCCAGCACTCTTCCTGCACACCAAGGACTGTCATCAACATCCTGGGCTATATGAGCAGGCGTGTAGACAGGAGATCGAGGGGAGTGATGAGCGCCCTCTGCTCAGCACTCACCTGACGGCATCTAGAACACTCTTCCGCGTTTGGGGCTCTAATGCAAGAAAGACCTTGACTGAATGGGGCGAGTTCAGCGGAGGGTGGGCTGGATGGTGAGGGGGCTGGAGCACTTGGTTGGGGAGGAGAGGCTGAGGGCTCGCTGAGCATGGAGAAGAGAATGCTTTGGTGGGAGACCTAAAATCATCTCTGCAGTAGCTATGGTCATTCAACTGCCTCGGGTCACTCTGTCCAGCCCCAGAGACGCACAGAAGTTCAGAAAGCAGATGGTCACACGAAGCATGGCTAAGCATATTCAAAGCAAGCCTGTGTTAACAATCACGGCAGAACCATCTCCAGCCAGCTCCTCCCAGAACCACCCCTGAGCAACATCTCTCTTCCTGGGCATCTTGGCAAAGTGTCTGCAGGGGAAAGGATGAGATAAAGGCATGGGCTGGCATGCAGCAGAACTTTAATGAGGCAAGAGGGAAATGAGGTCAAGACGGGTGCAGGTCCCCGTGCAGGGAGCACCAGGGGCATAGATGAATCTGCACCCCACGGCTGTGGCAGAGATCCCACCAGGTCTCCATCTGCCAGCGCCAGAGACAGAGCAGGGCCTGCAGTTCTGCCCTAGGCTGGCTTTACGGGGCTCACAGCCCATGGGAGCGCAACAGAACAAGGACACGGGAGGGAAAAGAGAGAGCGGAAGAGGGGAAAGGCAGGCATGGGCCGTGCTTTCGGAGCTCCCAGGATGGCCCCATCCTTTTGCAAGGGGTACTGGCGTTGCTCAGTTCCTCAGAAAACAAGTCGATGCTCTGTCCCCAGTCCGGTACCATCTTGTGGGTCCCTGGGGGCCTTCCCCAGGGCCATCGCCAGCAGCTTTAGCAGGGGAGGCAACTCCTGCCGCTGTAGCGGCTGCCGAAGCCCGAGAGGCCAAAGCCCCCGGAGGAGATGGGCACTCCCTGAGAGCTGAGGATGCTGCCAACGGCAGCAGAGGTGGAGGATCCCACGGCAGTGTTCTGCGGGAAAGAGCTGAGGATGGGTCCGGGCAGGGTCACCACCACGGGGGAGGGCTGGATGACGACGGTGGAGTCCTGGCACTGCCTGACACAGGGCTCATTGCAGCTGTTGGCCAGCGGGGTGGGGCCGCAGGGCTGGCAGGGCAGGCACGGGTTGTAGCAGGACATGTCTCGGGGCTGGAGGTGCACCTGGGAGAGAGGGCAGGGGGAAGCAGAGCAGGGGCGATGGGTGAGGAGCAGCCTGTCACCCCACCGCGAGGGAAAAAAACCATGAGCTGGAGACAAGAGCTAGAGGCATTTTGGGGAGGCTCACGGGCTTCACCTTCCCCTCAGCCCAAAACAGCCCTGCCAAGAGCATTCAAGCTCATCGAGGTCCCCGTCTAGCCCATCGCCCACTTCAGCCAAGCATCAGCCTCTCTCCATGCCACACCTTCTCTGCCCTTCCCTCTCCCATGATAGGTAGTCCCATGACCCGGTGTAGGACAAACGGCAGGTACGCACTCAGAAAACCCAAAGGAAAACGTGGAGGAGGAAGAGAAAGGGCTTCAAACTCACCTTCTTCCCAAGGAGATGGAGGTGAGAAGAGTGGATGAGAGAGTGGGGAGAAGGGCCCGCTTTTATACTGCTCCTGCACCGCCCCAGGCCCACAGTCACTGCACGCGGGCACTAATTTTCCAAGACTCCCCTCCCAAGCAAAATATGCTACCTAATGGCACAGGCTGTGGTTTGGTTTCCGTCAATGCTGCCATTTCATTTCCTCATTGCTGACATGCTTGGTCTGCCATGCAGGCTCCTTTCATGTGCTGGGATGAGAGGCCCAGGGATACCCCGGGCAGGGTCGTGTCAGTGAGGGCACAAGATGCCTCCTAACTGTGGAGGGGTCCACCTGGCATTGAATCATAGAATCTTAGAATGGTAGAATACCAGGTTGGAAGGAACCTCAAGGATCATCTAGTCCAGCCTTTCTAGGCAAGAATTTGCACGGTCTAGACGGGATGGCCCAGCACCATGTCCAGCTGAGTCTTAAACGTGCTCAGCGTGGCGGAGTCAACCACTTCCCTGGGGAGATTATTCCAATGGTTGACTGTTCTCGTTGTGAAAAATTTTCCTCTCGTGTCCAGTCGGAATCTCCCTGGGAGTAACTTGTACCCAGTACCCCTTGTCCTCACCATGGGACTCCTTGTAAAAAGGGAGTCTCCGTCTTCTTTTTAGCTCCCCTTTAAGTACTGGTACATGGTGATGAGATCACCTCTAAGCCTCCTTTTCTCCAGGCTGAACAAGCCCACTTCTCTCAGCCTACCCTCATATGGCAGGCTTCCCAGACCCTTGACCATCTTGGTGGCCCTTCTCTGGACCCCCTCCATATGTCCACATCTTTTTTGTATAACGGGGACCAGAACTGCACACAGTATTCCAGCTGTGGCCTGACAAGCGCCGAGCAGAGTGGGATAATGACTTCTTTCATCTCGCCTGGTGATGCCCTTTTTGATGCAACCCACCATCCTACTGGCCTTCTTGGCTGCAGCAGCACACTGTTCACTCCAATTGAGCTTCCTGTCCACCAGGACCCCCAGGTCCCTTTCCGCAGAGCTGCTCTCTAGCCACGGAGATCCCAGTCTGTGCTGCACTCCTGGATTATGTTTTCCCAGGTGCAAGACCTTACACTTGGCCTTGTTAAACTTCATAAGGTTCATGTTAGCCCACTCTTCCAGCCTATCCAGATCTTCCTGCAGGGTGGCTCTCCCTTCCAGAGTGTCCGCTTCCCCTCTCAGTTTGGTGTCATCTGCAAACTTCATCAGGCTACGCTTGATCCTCGTTTCCAGATCACTTATGAAGGTATTGAATAGCCTTGGGCCCAATATCGATCCCTGGGGGACCCCACTTGTGACGGGTTGCCAGTTTGAAAAAGAGCTATTTACCACCATCCCTTGGGAGCGGCCCGTCAGCCAATTCCCCACCCACTGCACACACAGCTTGTCTAGGCCATAACGCATCAATTTCTCCAGGAGGAGGCCGTGGGGAACCCTATCGAAAGCCTTGGAGAAGTCGAGGTAGACAATCTCCACGGCTCGCCCCATGTCAACCGAGCAGGTCACTTTATCATAGAAGGCCACCAGATTTGTCAGGCACGATCTGCCCTTGGTGAAGCCGCGTTGGCTTTTCCCAACCATGTGCTGCATTTGACTCGTGATGGCCCCCAGGACGATCCGTTCCATAACTTTCCCGGGCATTGAAGTAAGACTGATGGGCCTATAATTACCCGGATCCTCCCTTGACACCTTCTTGGAGATAGGGGTAACGTTCGCCTACCTCCAGTCCTCTGGGACATCCCCTGATCTCCCCATAGCTTCAATCAGGCAAAGCATGTGGAGGGCAACAAGAAGGTCTTCTTCCACGTAGGTCAGCAGCAAAAGCAAGCCTTGGTCAAAGGCAGCCCCAGCCCTGAACGGGGCAGCTTCCCTGACGACAGGGCTTACAGCAAAGGCGGAGGTAACTCCAAGGTTTCTTCGCCTTGGTCTTGCTCTGGCACGGTTTGCTGTCAAGAGATCGCTCTCCTGACATTTTCCTAGGAACATCTGGAACAGGAAAGACCTGCAGCAGAGGAGGATTGGGTCTGGGAGCATTTAAACCGATTGGACTGACATGAGTGCAAGTGGCCTCCTGGAAGGCACCCGAGGGAGTCGATTGGTGTCACTACAAGCTTGCTCCCAAGTCCCTTTGAAAGTCACAGCAGTCAGGGAATGCATCTGAGGACTGGAAGAAAGCCAACGGGCCTC
Source organism: Nipponia nippon (assembly GCF_047370975.1). Classification (NCBI taxonomy): domain Eukaryota; kingdom Metazoa; phylum Chordata; class Aves; order Pelecaniformes; family Threskiornithidae; genus Nipponia; species Nipponia nippon. The sequence goes on from NW_028262364.1 coordinate 1,371,383, forward strand.
CTGTCTTCAAGAAAGGCACGAAGGAGGAGCTGGGGAATGACAGCCCCGTCAGCCTCACCTCGATCCCTGCAAAGGTGATGCAGCAAATCATCCTGGAAGCCATTTGCCAAGATGAAAGGACAAGAAGGTGCTTGTGTTGGTCGTCTCATCTAACCAAGGCTTTTGACGCTGCCTCCTGTCACAATCCTTCCAGACCAACTGACGAAATACAGGCTAGGGAAGAGGGCAGTGCAGGGGATTGAAATCTGGCATGGGTGCTGCTCTCTCCAGCTGGCGGCCACTCACTCCTGGTGCCCGGTAGGGGTCTAGACTGGGGCCAACAGTGTTTCACCCCCTTATGCAAAGTCCTGCAGTGGGGAAGGAAGAACCTCCTGCACCACTACAGGCTGTGGCCGATGGGCTTCCAAACAGCTTTGCAGCAGGGCACGTGGGTCCTGGTGGACACCATGAGGCAGCCCGTGGCCATGCCAAAATGGCATCCAACAGCATCCTGGGCCTCATTAGGAAGGGCTTTGCTATCAGATGGCAGAAGGGCATCCCTCTTCTTGGCTCAGCACTGCTGAGACCACAACTGTCATGAACAGCGTCCAGTTTGTGGCTGCCCTGCATGAGAGAGGCACGGCCATACTGGCACGAGTCCAGCAAAATGCCACAGAGCCCATGAGTTTGTTGTCTACTTGGACTTTAGTAAGGCCTTTGACACTGTCTCCCACAGCATTCTCCTGGAGAAGCTGGCTGATCGCGGCTTGGATAAGTGCACTCTGCGCTGGGTACAACACTGGCTGGACGGCCGAGCCCAGAGAGTGGTGGTTAACGGAGTCAAATCCAGTTGGCGGCCGGTCACGAGTGGTGTTCCCCAGGGCTCAGTGTTGGGGCTGGTCCTGTTCAATATCGTCACTGGTGACCTGCATGAGGGGATTGAGTGCACCCTCAGTCAGTTTGCAGATGACACCAAGTTGGGCGGGCGTGTTGATCTGCTGGAGGGTAGGAAGGCCCTACAGAGGGGTCTGGCCAGGCTGCATCGATGGGCCGGGGCCAAATGTATGAGGTTCAACAAGGCTCAGTGCCGGGTCCTGCACTTGGGTCACAACAACCCCAGGCACCGCTACAGGCTGGGGGAGGAGTGGCTGGAGAGCTGCCTGGCAGAAAAGGACCTGGGGGTGTTGGTTGACAGCCGTCTGAACATGAGCCGGCAGTGTGCTCAGGTGGCCAAGAAGGCCAAGGGCATCCTGGCTTGTATCAGGAACAGTGTGGCCAGCAGGACCAAGTCTTACGAGGAGCGGCTGAGAGAACTGGGGTTGTTTAGTCTGGAGAAGAGGTGGCTGAGGGGAGACCTTATTGCTCTCTACAGCTACCTGCAAGGAGGTTGCAGCGAGGTGGGGGACGGTCTCTTCTCCCTAGTAACAAGCGATAGGACGAGAGGAAACGGCCTCAAGCTGCGCCAGGGCAGGTTTAGGTAGGATATTAGGAAAATCTTCTTCACCGAAAGGGTAGTCAGACATTGGAACAGGCTGCCCAGGGAAGTGGTTGAGTCTCCATCCCTGGAGGCATTTAAAAGAAGGGCAGACATGGTGCTCGAGGACGTGGTTTAGTGGTGGACTTGGCAGTGCTAGGTTAACGGTTGGACTCGATGATCTTAAGGGTCTTTTCCAACCTTAACGATTCTGTGATTCTACGAAACAACCGGAGCCCCTGAGGCAGGAGGGGCTGCAAGAGGTGGGGGTGTTCACCCTGGAGGAGAGAAGGCCCCGGGGCACGCCTCTTACCAATGGCTAAAGGACCTGATGGGAGGCAGTCAAGAACGTAGAGCCACACTGTTCTGAGTCCTACCCAGTGAAGGGACAAGAGGTAATGGGCACATATTGAAATAGGGGAAATTCCAGGAAAACGGAAGAAAAGACTTGGCCCTGATCATCCTCCAAAGGCTGAACATGCTTTGAGCAGCAGGGTTGGACTAGACGATCTCCAGAGGTCCCTTCCAACCCAAGGAACCTGCGATTCTGTCATGGGCAAAAAACAGGTGATGCACAGCTGCCACTAACAAGGATAAATTGCTTGGGAACATTGGAATCAAGGGCAGCCATGGCAATCGCACCTGAGAAATTGAGAGTTAAAGACCTGGCAGCAGGGAGGAAAGTACCTAGCGATGTACAGCCCCTGGACTTCAGGCACCCTGAATTCAGCCTAGGCAGGCGCCTGGTAGGTAGGATGCCATGCAGGCAGCTGTGAAGGGCAAAGGAGCTCAGAAAAGCTGGCAGCGCCTTAGGCACCTCATGGTCTAAGAGCAAGAAGGGTCCAGCCCGATACTCAGAAAAACAAGCAGAGACTTGGTGGGTGGAAGGAAACGGACACACGGGCCTCATCTTCCTTGCAAAGGAGACCAGGCTGCGGAGAGGAGCTCTCCTCAGTGCTCCGTGGAGGGAAAGAAAGGGTTGCAGAAAACACCTCCCCACTGTCCGGGACTCATCCCTGGGTCTCAAGCATTACATCTTCTCCTGGCAGTAGTGCTTCAGCGTGCCTTCTTTCCCATGCCCCAAAGGCCTCCTCAGCCAGGAGCACAACCCAGCACCATTGGAGAGGCAAGCAATCTGCCTGCATTTCCCGAACAAATGAGGGCTGGCAGGACCCTGCAGTGCCACGTGCCTGAGGATGCTCAGGCAGGGCATGTGCTCACAAGGGCCCTGGCTCTCAGACTACATCAAGGAGGCGATGCACTTCCCTGCCCTGCAGACACGGAGGCAGCTGGGACGCGTCCCAGGAGGGTAAGGGAATGCCTTCAGTAGGCAAGCTTCCTGGGATAGACTCTCCCTACCCATGGCGAGTCACACTCTAATTTTGGATTGGCCGTGTGTCAGCCTCTTGGCGTGCGGCCAAGCCAGGAGTGTGCACTGTCTGCAGGCCCGTGTCCCACGCGCTGCTGAATTCCTTTCTGGCCAGAGCAGTTCCATCCCTGCCCAGGGAAAACCGTCTCCGATCACTGTGCTGTACCCAAGTACACATCTCCAGGCAGCACAAACAGCCATTGCTCTCAGCCCGAACTTCTTGCCAGCACTCCCACAGCTCGGGGATGGTTGCAGAACGGTCAGCATTTTGGAAAAGTGGCCAGGCCTTTGTGTGCCATGCAGGTCCGGGTCCAAAGCTCTCCCGAGCCCCAGCACACCCCTCTGGTAGTGAGAGGGGAGGAACACGACGCCACAGGGCTCCACGAGAGGGGACGCCTTTGCCAAAGAAACCAGCAAATGTCTGCCCAGAAGGAGAAGCTTTCCTTGTGCGCAGGCGTTTGAAACCAGTAGCGCAGCCCACCTGCCTTTCAGGACACTGCCAGGCAGTGCTCAGGGACTGCTGCAGCAAGCAAGGCGGCAGGCAGGGAGGGGGAAGGATGCAGCATGGCCTCATGCGCAGAAGCCTCTGGGCACCCAGGAGAGCACTGCATTGGTGGGAAGACGTGCCCACCTTCCTGCACAGGCATTCAAAAACAGCCTCACCAGATTTCTCCAGACCCATGTCTTCCATCTGCACAGACACCTCCGGCACTTGCGGGCACATCTTCTGCCTGTACGCCCATGATGCTGCTCAGGAAATCCTTGGGCCTCTCATCCCAATACTTCAAAAGAGCGTCCCTGGCCTAATGGTCATGGCAGAAATGAGGAAATGAAATGACGGTGTTGATGGAAACCAAAACACAACCTGTGCCATTAGGTAGCATATTTTGCTTGGGAGGTGAGTCTGTTGGAAAATTAGTGCCCGCGCGCAGTGACTGTGGGCCTGGGGCGGTGCAGGAGCAGTATAAAAGCGGGCCCTGCTCCTCACTCTCTCATCCACTCTTCTTGCCTCCACCTCCCTGGGAAGAAGGTGAGTTTGGAGCCCTTTCTGTTCTTCCTCCTCCTCAGCCTACTCCTCCTTCTCCTCCTCGGGGATTTCTCAACACATACCTGCCTCTTTGTCCTATGCTGGGTCCTGAGGCTGCTGGCCATGGGAGAGGGAAGGGAGCAGAAGGTGGGACATGGAGAGAGGCTGATGCTTGGCTGAGGTATCTCCTGAGCTATGCGCTAGGTGAAGACCTCCCTGGGCTTACTCACTTTTGGTGAAGCTCCTTTGGGCTGAGGGAAAGGGGCGGCCTTGTGCTGGGGGGATAGGCTGCTCTTCAACCACCCCTCCTCCTCTCCTTCCCCCTGCCCTCTCTCTCTCAGGCGCACCTCCAGACCCAAGACATGTCCTGCTACAACCCGTGCCTGCCCTGCCAGCCCTGCGGCCCCACCCCGCTGGCCAACAGCTGCAATGAGCCCTGTGTCAGGCAGTGCCAGGACTCCACCGTCGTCATCCAGCCCTCCCCCGTGGTGGTGACCCTGCCCGGACCCATCCTCAGCTCCTTCCCACAGAACACTGCCGTGGGATCCTCCACCTCCGCTGCCGTTGGCAGCATCCTCAGCTCTCAGGGAGTGCCCATCTCCTCTGGCGGCTTTGGCCTCTCGGGCTTCGGCAGCCGCTACTGCGGCAGCCGGTGCCTCCCCTGCTAAAGCTGCTGCCTGCACTGAGGCCTCCACTCGGATCGACCTCATTTCCCTCCTGCCACTCATTAAAGTTCTGCTGCATCCCAGCCTGCGCTTCTCTCTCATCCTTTCCCCTGCAGATCCTCTCCCATGATGCCCACGCCGAGACATGTTCCTCAGGGCTGGTCCTGGGAGGGGGGTGTTGGGCATGAGTTTGCACGGATTATCAACACAGGCTTGCAGTCAGCATGCTTAGTTGCGCATCGGGTGATCCTCCAGTTTCTAAAATTGTCTGCCTTTCTGCGTCGCAATGGAATTACCCGACATAGTTCAGTGACTACTTTGTCATCCACTTTGTTGTGCACACCTCTTCTTTTTCCTTGGAAAGCTCAACACTGTGATGCGAGTAGTCAGCAGGGAATGTGGTATTGACAAGACATAGGCACTAGCTTCCCAGGAGAGGCCAGGACAACCCATCCTCACCATAGCGTTCTCAAAGGAACAGAGGAACACAGTGCAGTGGGCTGCCTTGACAGCAGACCATAGTAGAATACAATCAGAGAATGGTTGTGCTTGGAAGAGACCTTGAAAGATCATCTAGTCCAACCCCCCTGCCATGGGCAGGGATAGCTGGCACTACATCACGTCACTCAAAGTTCCCTCGAACCTCACTTTCAACACTGCCCGTGATGGGGCAGCCCATCGTTCTCGGGGCAACCTTTTCCAGGGTCTCACCACCCTCATCGTAATACATTTCTTCCTTACGTCCAAGCTTCATCTACCCAGCTTCAGTTTAAAACCGTTGCTCTTCTCCTGTCCCTACAGGCCTTGATAAAATGTCTCTCTCCAACTTCCTGATAAGTCCCCTTTATATACTGAAAGGCTGCAATAAGGTCTCAGAGCAGGGCTGCTCTCAGCCGTTTATCCTCCAGTCTGTGCTGATATGGAGGATTGCCCCAACGCAGGTGCAGGACCTTGCACTTGGCCTTGTCCAAGTTCCTGAATTTCACATCGGACCATTCCTCAAGCCTGTCAAGATCCCTCTGGACAGCGTCCCTTCCCTCAGGCGTACCAGTTGCGCCCCTCACCCTGGTGTCATGCACAAACTTGATGAGGGCGCACTCAATCGCACTATCCATGTCATTGATGAAGGCAGGAAACAGTATTGGTCCCAGGACGGACCCCTGAAGGGCACCAGTTGCACTGGTTTCCACTTGGACCTTGAGACGTTGACTGTAACTCTTGGGATGCAGCCAAAGTGCCCTTGAGGCACTGTCACTTGCAGGTGAGGAAGGCTTCCATGACTCCCGCAGAGCCCCTGCCCATCAGGCCCAGCTTTGCTGAGCCTCTGCCCCAACGTGCCAGAGGCATTTGGCCTCGGTACACATGCTGTGGAAGTGGCGTGGGCCCACTGCTGACCTCGGTTGAGGAGCCTGGGCTGTGGAAGGCTCTGGGAGGGCAGCAGCCCCAAAAGCTCCTGGGACGAGGAAGAGAGTGGAGAGGAGGGGCCGCAATTCCTCTTGCCCTGGCTGCCACTGGGCTGGGGGGAGGAGGCTCAAGCAGAAAATGGCCCCAGAGGACAACAGGAGAGGGAACGAGGGAACCAGGCTGTACTGGCTCTGGCTGGGATGGAGGTGATTTTCTTCAGCGCAGCCCATATGGTGCTGTGCTTCAAATGTGGGCAGAAACAGTGCAGACAACACACCAAAGCTTTAGCTAGTGCTGCGCAGTGCTTGCTCACCATCAAGGCCATCTCTCTTTCTCACTCTGCACGCCCCTGCAGGGGTGGAGCAAGCACTTGGGAGGGGACACAACCAGGACGGCTGACCTGAATTGACCACAAGGCTATTCCATGCCACATAACATCACGCTCAGCAATAAAATGTTGCGCAGTCTTTGCAAAGGAGCAGCTCTGGGGAGAATGCATGGGCGTGAGTCTGCTGCTGCTAGGTGGTGGGTGATTGCCTTTGCACCACTTGGTTTTCTCCCTTCTTTCCCCTTCCCCTCTTAGACTGGCCTGAGCTCAACCCAAGGGTATTTCGCTTTCTTGCTCTTCCAATTCTCCCCCCATCTGAATGGGACAACGCATCGAGAGAGCTGCTGCGGGGTGCTTAGTACTAGTCAGGGGCAGCACACCACACAGGCCCACGGGCAGTGCATGCCCTCCTTGCCCTGCTCCTTCCCTCTCTGTGCCCAGGCTTTCCTGGGAATGTTTCTGCAGAGAGGGGAGCAGGGAGAGACCCGCGCCAGGAAGAGAGGCAGCGGGTGTGGGCTGAGTGTCTCAAAGGGCTGTCCAAGAGCTCTCCAAAGCAGTGCGCAGACCAGCAGCAAAGGCTGCGGAGAGACTTGCCGCCGGCAAAGGGGAGCAGCTGAACTGCTGCAGGACACAATTGGGCAAGATGATACTTCTCCACCCAGAGCCCTGACCAGAAGCTGCCTTGGCAGTCACCAGCCCTGTCTCCCCACAAATCCTTCAGTCCCTCACAAGCAGGGCCAGGAAAGGTGCTTTTGCGGCAACCCCATCAAAACAGGTGCGACTCCCAGCACTCTTCCCGCACACCAAGGACTGTCATCAACATCCTGGGCTATATGAGCAGGCGTGTAGACAGGAGATCGAGGGGAGTGATGAGCGCCCTCTGCTCAGCACTCACCTGACGGCATCTAGAACACTCTTCCGCGTTTGGGGCTCTAATGCAAGAAAGACCTTGACTGAATGGGGCGAGTTCAGCGGAGGGTGGGCTGGATGGTGAGGGGGCTGGAGCACTTGGTTGGGGAGGAGAGGCTGAGGGCTCGCTGAGCATGGAGAAGAGAATGCTTTGGTGGGAGACCTAAAATCATCTCTGCAGTAGCTATGGTCATTCAACTGCCTCGGGTCACTCTGTCCAGCCCCAGAGACGCACAGAAGTTCAGAAAGCAGATGGTCACACGAAGCATGGCTAAGCATATTCAAAGCAAGCCTGTGTTAACAATCATGGCAGAAACATCTCCAACGACCTCCTCCCAGAACCACCCCTGAGCAACATCTCTCTTCCTGGGCATCTTGGCAAAGTGTCTGCAGGGAAAAGGATGAGACAAAGGCATGGGCTGGCATGCAGCAGAACTTTAATGAGGCAAGAGGGAAATGAGGTCAAGACGGGTGCAGGTCCCCGTGCAGGGAGCACCAGGGGCATAGATGAATCTGCACCCCACGGCTGTGGCAGAGATCCCACCAGGTCTCCATCTGCCAGCGCCAGAGACAGAGCAGGGCCTGCAGTTCTGCCCTAGGCTGGCTTTACGGGGCTCACAGCCCATGGGAGCGCAACAGAACAAGGACACGGGAGGGAAAAGAGAGAGCGGAAGAGGGGAAAGGCAGGCATGGGCCGTGCTTTCGGAGCTCCCAGGATGGCCCCATCCTTTTGCAAGGGGTACTGGCGTTGCTCAGTTCCTCAGAAAACAAGTCGATGCTCTGTCCCCACTCCGGTACCATCTTGTGGGTCCCTGGGGGCCTTCCCCAGGGCCATCGCCAGCAGCTTTAGCAGGGGAGGCAACTCCTGCCGCTGTAGCGGCTGCCGAAGCCCGAGAGGCCAAAGCCCCCGGAGGAGATGGGCACTCCCTGAGAGCTGAGGATGCTGCCAACGGCAGCAGAGGTGGAGGATCCCACGGCAGTGTTCTGCGGGAAAGAGCTGAGGATGGGTCCGGGCAGGGTCACCACCACGGGGGAGGGCTGGATGACGACGGTGGAGTCCTGGCACTGCCTGACACAGGGCTCATTGCAGCTGTTGGCCAGCGGGGTGGGGCCGCAGGGCTGGCAGGGCAGGCACGGGTTGTAGCAGGACATGTCTCGGGGCTGGAGGTGCACCTGGGAGAGAGGGCAGGGGGAAGCAGAGCAGGGGCGATGGGTGAGGAGCAGCCTGTCACCCCACCGCGAGGGAAAAAAACCATGAGCTGGAGACAAGAGCTAGAGGCATTTTGGGGAGGCTCACGGGCTTCACCTTCCCCTCAGCCCAAAACAGCCCTGCCAAGAGCATTCAAGCTCATCGAGGTCCCCGTCTAGCCCATCGCCCGCTTCAGCCAAGCATCAGCCTCTCTCCATGCCACACCTTCTCTGCCCTTCCCTCTCCCATGATAGGTAGCCCCATGACCCGGTGTAGGACAAACGGCTGGTACGCACTGAGAAAACCCAAAGGAAAACGCGGAGGAGGAAGAGAAAGGGCTTCAAACTCACCTTCTACCCAAGGCGATGGAGGTGAGAAGAGTGGATGAGAGAGTGGGGAGAAGGGCCCCTTTTATACTGCTCCTGCACCGCCCCAGGCCCACAGTCACTGCACGCGGGCACTAATTTTCCAAGACTCCCCTCCCAAGCAAAATATGCTACCTAATGGCACAGGCTGTGGTTTGGTTTCCGTCAATGCTGCCATTTCATTTCCTCATTGCTGACATGCTTGGTCTGCCATGCAGGCTCCTTTCATGTGCTGGGATGAGAGGCCCAGGGATACCCCGGGCAGGGTCGTGTCAGTGAGGGCACAAGATGCCTCCTAACTGTGGAGGGGTCCACCTGGCATTGAATCATAGAATCTTAGAATGGTAGAATACCAGGTTGGAAGGAACCTCAAGGATCATCTAGTCCAGCCTTTCTAGGCAAGAATTTGCACGGTCTAGACGGGATGGCCCAGCACCATGTCCAGCTGAGTCTTAAACGTGCTCAGCGTGGCGGAGTCAACCACTTCCCTGGGGAGATTATTCCAATGGTTGACTGTTCTCGTTGTGAAAAATTTTCCTCTCGTGTCCAGTCGGAATCTCCCTGGGAGTAACTTGTACCCAGTACCCCTTGTCCTCACCATGGGACTCCTTGTAAAAGGGAGTCTCCGTCTTCTTTTAGCTCCCCTTTAAGTACTGGTACATGGTGATGAGATCACCTCTAAGCCTCCTTTTCTCCAGGCTGAACAAGCCCACTTCTCTCAGCCTATCCTCATATGGCAGGCTTCCCAGACCCTTGACCATCTTGGTGGCCCTTCTCTGGACCCCCTCCATATGTCCACATCTTTTTTGTATAACGGGGACCAGAACTGCACACAGTATTCCAGCTGTGGCCTGACAAGCGCCGAGCAGAGTGGGATAATGACTTCTTTCATCTCGCCTGGTGATGCCCTTTTTGATGCAACCCACCATCCTACTGGCCTTCTTGGCTGCAGCAGCACACTGTTCACTCCAATTGAGCTTCCTGTCCACCAGGACCCCCAGGTCCCTTTCCGCGGAGCTGCTCTCTAGCCACGGAGATCCCAGTCTGTGCTGCACTCCTGGATTATGTTTTCCCAGGTGCAAGACCTTACACTTGGCCTTGTTAAACTTCATAAGGTTCATGTTAGCCCACTCTTCCAGCCTATCCAGATCTTCCTGCAGGGTGGCTCTCCCTTCCAGAGTGTCCGCTTCCCCTCTCAGTTTGGTGTCATCTGCAAACTTCATCAGGCTACAGCTTGATCCTCGTTTCCAGATCACTTATGAAGGTATTGGATAGCCTTGGGCCCAATATCAATCCCTGGGGGACCCCACTTGTGACGGGTTGCCAGTTTGAAAAAGAGCTATTTACCACCATCCCTTGGGAGCGGCCCGTCAGCCAATTCCCCACCCACTGCACACACAGCTTGTCTAGGCCATAACGCATCAATTTCTCCAGGAGGAGGCCGTGGGGAACCCTATCGAAAGCCTTGGAGAAGTCGAGGTAGACAATCTCCACGGCTCGCCCCATGTCAACCGAGCAGGTCACTTTATCATAGAAGGCCACCAGATTTGTCAGGCACGATCTGCCCTTGGTGAAGCCGCGTTGGCTTTTCCCAACCATGTGCTGCATTTGACTCGTGATGGCCCCCAGGACGATCCGTTCCATAACTTTCCCGGGCATTGAAGTAAGACTGATGGGCCTATAATTACCCGGATCCTCCCTTGACACCTTCTTGGAGATAGGGGTAACGTTCGCCTACCTCCAGTCCTCTGGGACATCCCCTGATCTCCCCATAGCTTCAATCAGGCAAAGCATGTGGAGGGCAACAAGAAGGTCTTCTTCCACGTAGGTCAGCAGCAAAAGCAAGCCTTGGTCAAAGGCAGCCCCAGCCCTGAACGGGGCAGCTTCCCTGACGACAGGGCTTACAGCAAAGGCGGAGGTAACTCCAAGGTTTCTTCGCCTTGGTCTTCCTCTGGCACGGTTTGCTGTCAGGAGATCGCTCTCCTGACATTTTCCTAGGAACATCTGGAACAGGAAAGACCTGCAGCAGAGGAGGATCGCGTCTGGGAGCATTTAAACCGATTGGACTGACATGAGTGCAAGTGGCCTCCTGGAAGGCACCCGAGGGAGTCGATTGGTGTCACTACAAGCTTGCTCCCAAGTCCCTTTGAAAGTCACAGCAGTCAGGGAATGCATCTGAGGACTGGAAGAAAGCCAACGGGCCTCCTGTCTTCAAGAAAGGCACGAAGGAGGAGCTGGGGAATGACAGGCCCGTCAGCCTCACCTCGATCCCTGCAAAGGTGATGCAGCAAATCATCCTGGAAGCCATTTGCCAAGCTGAAAGGACAAGAAGGTGCTTGTGTTGGTCGTCTCATCTAACCAAGGCTTTTGACGCTGCCTCCTGTCACAATCCTTCCAGACCAACTGACGAAATACAGGCTAGGGAAGAGGGCAGTGCAGGGGATTGAAATCTGGCATGGGTGTTGCTCTCTCCAGCTGGCGGCCACTCACTCCTGGTGCCCGGTAGGGGTCCAGACTGGGGCCAACAGTGTTTCACCCCCTTATGCAAAGTCCTGCAGTGGGGAAGGAAGAACCTCCTGCACCACTACAGGCTGTGGCCGATGGGCTTCCAAACAGCTTTGCAGCAGGGCACGTGGGTCCTGGTGGACACCATGAGGCAGCCCGTGGCCATGCCAAAATGGCATCCAACAGCATCCTGGGCCTCATTAGGAAGGGCTTTGCTATCAGATGGCAGAAGGGCATCCCTCTTCTTGGCTCAGCACTGCTGAGACCACAACTGCCATGAACAGCGTCCAGTTTGTGGCTGCCCTGCATGAGAGAGGCACGGCCATACTGGCACGAGTCCAGCAAAATGCCACGGAGCCCATGAGTTTGTTGTCTACTTGGACTTTAGTAAGGCCTTTGACACTGTCTCCCACAGCATTCTCCTGGAGAAGCTGGCTGCTCGCGGCTTGGATAAGTGCACTCTGCGCTGGGTACAACACTGGCTG